>NW_020954641.1:2625800-2701171 GCF_900497805.2 Vombatus ursinus | reverse complement strand
TGTGTGTGTGTGTGTGTGTGTGTGTGTGTGTGTGTGTGTGTGTGTGTCTTAGGTTATTGTGCCAATGCAAAGAGGGAGCAGGCAGCATGTCGAATTCCAGAAAAAGTTGGAATTCCACTTTGGCTGGAGCATAGAGTATATGTTAGAGAGTGAGGTGCAATAAGGCTGAAAAGGTATTTTGGAGCCAGACTATATATAGGTCGTCTTAAATACTAAGCCAAAAAGTTTACCTTTTGTCCTCAAGGCAACAGGGAGTTACTGAAGGTTTCTGAGTAGGAGTGGCATGGTTATAAAGCTATGTCAGCAGTTACATTGAAGATGGATCAGAGAGGCATAAAATCATTGCTTTCAAGCAGGACGGGATTTTAGAGGTCATTCAGTCTAATCCCTTGTTTTATGGATAAAGAAACTAAGATCTAGAGAGGTTAAATAACTTGCCCAAGTACTGATTGGCAGAGTTCCCTGGCCAACCTGATGAGTTTATAGGGTGATCAGCCTTGGTTTGGGACTTTTGATTCTGTCTTTCTCTGGGGGCTACAGACATGCCCTTTTGGCACCTCTCGGTGGATGGGTCTCGGAACTGGGGGAGGACTTGGTTGTTTCAGTCTGTTGATGATGGACTATGATAGGACAAGCCACTCCTTTGTGCTGGCCTATGAAAGTGAGTCTTTTTGTTTTGTTTTGTTTTGGTTTTTTTTTGGTGAGGCAATTGGGGTTAAGTGACTTGCCCAGAGTCACACAGCTAGTGAGTGTTATGTGTCTCAGGCTGGATTTGAACTCAGGTCCTCCTGACTTCAGGGTCGGTGCTCTATCCATTGCACCACCTAGCTGCCCCAAAAGTGAGTCTTTAATAACATGGTTAACTTCTCCCTGCTCCACTTTGAGGCAATGTGGTATAGTGAATGAACACTGTATCTGCAGTGAGAAAATATAGATTCTAATCCCACTTGCCCCTTGCTTCCCATGTGAGCTCAGACAAATAATTTCATTCCTCTAGCCTCCTAATCTGTAAAATGGGTGGATAGGCCTACTGATGTAAGAATTCCCTAATTTTACAGGGGAGACTGATGCACAGAGTGCTTAAATGACGTGCCCAAAGTCACCAAACTTGCAAGTGACAAACTCAGGACTAGAACCCAGACCTTCTGGGTTCAAAGCTTATTCCATTGTATTCCTTGCCCAAATTGATGTTGACTACAAAGTAGCACTAACACTACTACTTTTTTTTCCTTGTTTGCTAATTTTTATTCCTTACTCATGGTTATTTAAACATTACTTATCTTTACATCCCCACCTCCAATACCTAATGTGCTACTTTACACATGCCAATGGATCAATAAAAATTTGTTCAACTGAACATTAAAAATGGGGTCATGACCGCTCTTGGACTTATTGGGAAAGGCAAGGCAATATAGCAGGGCACAATGCCGTCTCTCAACTCTGCAGGAATCCAGCAAGCTGGTTCTACTTTCCTGGGTGACCTTGGGCAAGTCATTTCAACATTCTGGCCTTAATTTCTCTGTCTGTAAAATAAGAATAACAATCCCTGCCTCCTTCAATCCCTAGGTTTGTGTGAATATTAAGTGAAATAAAGAATATAAAAGGGTTTTGTAAGCTATGTGAAGCACTATAACAAACATGTAATTATCCATAGAACTCCAGTTCAAGCCACTGGGCACAACTTTAAGAGAAAGACAACTCTTTAACTCTGTGATTCCCAGATCTGGTCCTTATAGGAACCTCACAAACTTTCATTTTTGTCAAAAAAATAGCATAAAATCTCAAAACAAATTTAATTGAAAGTCCCACCAAAAATCACAAGTAGTTCCTAATCATGCTTAACCAGGGCTAAACCACTAGGCCTCCTTGGGGCTTGGTTTCTCCAAATGTAACACAAGAGGACTGGACTGGATGATCTCTGACGTCCCCTCAAGCTCTCACATTCAATGACCTACAGATGTTTTTAAGGGCTCTTGCAACTCTGATGTTTTGCCTGAGGTCTTGGACACATAGAGCGCATCAAGGGTTAGGAAACGACAATCCTGAGGCTCATGGTTGAGGATAGCTATATACTTGACAGCATCTTTAGAGCTTTTCTCTATTCTCGTGTCTGACTCAGCAGTCATGGTGCCTGGCATTTAGAGGCAAAAGAGGCTAGTCACCATGGAGCACAGCATCAGTAACTTGGAACTAGAGTGGGAGGAGGGTGATTCCACCGTTACTCTCCAGAAGGTGGGAGAAAATAAAGGCAATTGGGTAATGCAGCCAGGAACACTTGAGTTCGAATCTTGGATCAAACACTTAGTAGGCAGGTGATGCTGGGCAAGTCCTTTAACCTCTTTTAGCCTCAGTTTCCTCATTTGAAAAATGGGACTAATCATAGCACTTACCTTCCAGGGTTGTTGTGAGAATCAAATAAGTATATATATGTGTGTGTGTGTGTGTGTGTGCATGTGTGTATTGCTTTGCAAACTTTACTTTTTATTGTTATGCCAGCTAGAATTCAGAAGGAAAATAAGTCAGAATTCTAAAAACACTGTCCTATAGAAACACTGTTACTAATGGTAGTCAGGGACTACTGAGGCCCATTGATGGCACAGGAGTGGGATATAGTGGGGAAAGTGCTGGAGATGGAATATGTGGCTTTGAATTCCAGTCTTGCTATTTATTAGCAGTATGATCTCGGGCCTGTTACTTCCCCTCAGGTCCCTCATCTGTAAAATAAGAAAGTTGGACCCCACAACTTCCCTGTATGTCTCTTTCAGGACTAAATCCGTGATCTTATGACTCCGTCTCCTTTTCCTTTTCTGCAAAATGAGGGGGTTGGTTTCTAGGATGATTCTTTGTACCTTAGAGACCCATGATCCCCTAGGACATTTTGGATTACACAGACTCTGTGGGTTGGGCCAGGAGCCTAACTCCTACAGATGATGTGGTTCCTACTGGACAAATGAGTTCTGAGTTACAAACAATGGACTTATCCATGAAATCTGGGATATAAGTGATTCCTAAATTAGGAGAATTGTTCCATGCCACATAGGATTTAGGGAGAAGAAAAAGGGATGTTTAACATTGTGAAAAGGTTGGGAAGTAATTGCACCATCAGGTAAGCATATGGTTCTCATAGTCTTAGACCAGACAGACATTGGCTCTGTAGCACAGTAAGAGAAAAGCTGGATTTGTAATCAAGGAGCCTGAGTTCAAACATTGAATTTCATTCTTGTGACCTGTGGACAAATTATTTCCCCTACTTGGCCCTATTTCCTTCTCTGTACAATGAAAGTATTGGACCAGATGATCTCTATGGTCCCTTCCAGTCTAAATCCTGTATATAATCCTATGATCTTGTCCCAAACGCCATCATTTCATAAGAATATAGTTAATGAATTACAGCCAAACCACCTCATAAAGTTGTAAATCTCTATAATAATATCACCTAACCAACTGCCCATTTATAACATTTTTATTGCTAACAAAAATAAAGTATTTTATAGTACTTTATAGCTTACAATGACCTTTCCTCACAACAACCCCATGAGGTTCACAGTATGAGTATTATTATTAAATTTCCAGATAAGGAAACTAAGATCCAGAGGCATTAAGTGTCTTGTCCAACATCACATAGCTGGGAAGTGTAAGATTTGAGACACAAACCTGTGTCTCTTGACTTTAAGCCCAATGTGCTTTTTCACTGTGCCATGATGTTTTTATGGAACTAAGTTAACACAACAATTTTATTCCCCCTAATGTAGACAAGAAATAACAGGAATAAAGCTAGGCCTGGAGTTGGCAGACTTGGGATTGAATTTTGGCTCCATCACTAGCTGTCTGTCGGCTCTATGATTTCTATGTGCTTGCTTTTCTTTTATCTCTATGAACCTCAGATTCCTAATTTTTAAAATGGGAATGTTACATCTCACACTGCTTTCCTTCCAGGCTTTGAAGCAGTTCCATGAACACTGGATCTGGTGTCAGAGGCCCTGGATTCCATTCCTGGCCCCATGACTTGCCATCTAAATGACCATAGGTCAATCACTTCATATTGCTCTGCCTCAGTTTCTTCATTTTTATCAAATGAAGTGGTTGAGCCAGATGGCCTCTAAGATATCTTAGGTTGCTTTCATGGAAATCTATTGTTTAGAACAAGAGAGATGATAGTCCTAGTGTCCTCTGCCCTGCTGATATAACTCTTAAAGCTTTGTGCTTAATTTGGAGCACCAGATCTTAGAAGGGAAATTTGCACAGCTACAGCTTTCTAAAACCGAGTGACCAGGATCAAAGCTGTGCCACGTGGAATGGTTGACTCAAAGAAGGGAAGACTTAGTAGGGGATATGATCAATACCTTCAAATACACAAAGGAATGTCATATGGAGCAGTAATCAAATCAACTTTACCCCTCCTAGAAGGGCCATGTCACTGAAATTCCATATGACTTTATTCCTCATCCCTGTGACTCTCCTAACCAAAATACCCAACCCAGCCACCACTTCCTTCTAGATGTCTTCTCCTAGTAGAAGGTAAGCTCCATGAAAGCAGCAACTGCCTTCCTTTTTGTATTTGTATACCCCAGTCCTTATCACCGTAACTGGCATACAGTAAGTGCTTAACAAATGCTTTTTCCATTTACTCATTTGATTAGGTTTGTTCTGCCTGGCCCCAGAGAGAAGCACTAGAACAAGATGATTGGCTCAAACTTTCTATTTTCTGTGACCAAAAGTGTTTCTCCAGAGGGCACTGATTCAGATAATGGTTCAAGAGAAATGTATTTTTTCTTCTGTATTCCTAAGAAAATGGTGAACACTCATGGCGAAGTTGCATGGTGCCATAGAAAGAGTGCTGCAATTTTCTACTGAACTAGGAATAAGGTGCCTATGTTCAAATCCAGACTCTACCACTATCTGTGTGACTTGGAAAAGTCATTTAACCTTTCTAGGCCTCAGTTTCCTCATCTGTAAAATAAGGAGGTGGGACTTGGAGGTCACTTCCAGCCCTAGACCTAGCACTTTATGATTCTGCTTGTCTGTGTAGCTCTATAGAATCAAAGGAATTAGGAGGTCTGGGCCAGGCTGGCCGGGTGACTAGAGGCAGGAGCCACTGATGAGAAATGGCCCGAGGAGGACCTGCCTAGACTCCAGGCTGAGAAAAGATCTCTGCATTTGATAGTTGGAGATGACAGAGGGAAAGATTTTAGCTCACTATAAAGAAGAATTCAAAAATTGGAACTGTCTGGAAATTAAATGGACTGCTTCATGAGTTGGTTCCAATGCATTGACCACTCTTTGGGTTTGCTGCAAAAGAAAATCTTGCAGCAAGTAGGAGGCTGGGCAGATAACTCCCCTAGGTCTCTTTCGAATATGATTCTATGAATCCTAACATCAGCTATAAAGATTATGAATAATCCACAATCCATCTGCTCTGAATCAAAACACTTCATAAAATTAACACAGGGCATAGCTCTGGCTTATCCCTAACCTTCTAAGATTGTTACTCTCAGAGAAGGAAATCAAAATTACCCAGAAAACAGGTGTTCTCAGAGACATTCATATTTTTTTGCCCAGAAGCTGTGATCCACCAGATGTTATCAATTCAGTATAATAGTATAAATGGTTCTTTTTTTTCCAGATGTTAAATAACTCTCTTCCACTACCTCTCTATGGTGAGAAGGAGCCCCTGGGCTCTCAAAGGATATGTAGAAGGGCACACGCTTGGCTAGGCTGTAACAATCTGGAAAAGCTTGGAGGCCAGGCCTGTTGATGAATTCTGTGTCTGTTGAAGACTAGCACAGATCAGGGTAAACCTGCATTATTAGAGGGATGACCACTAATGTCAATAGCAACTAGTGAATTCCATCTATGTGTTACTACAGTGTAGAGAGAGAAGTGCACACATCAATTAAATCATGTAGCATGGTTCAAAATCCAGTCCTGCCACTTGCTGTCACTTGTGTGACCGTGGACAAGTCACTTAACTTTCTAGGTCTCCATTTTCTCATTGGTAAAACGAGATTGTCGGCCTCTATGATGCCTTCCAACTCTAATCTATGGTACTTTTAGCCTATAAAATGAATAAAATATTGGAGGGTAGAAATGGTTTAGCCAAGGAGCGCCACAGGAAAAACCTCAAGACCCTCATTCTGACATGGCCAGCTCTTCTTAACAGCCTCCTGTTCATTCAACATTGAACAAATATTTTAAGTACCTAAGGTTTACAGAGAACTGTGCCAGGCCCTGGGGGAAGATACAAAGTTTAGATAAGACACTGTACATTTTCTAATGGAGTTTACAATTTGGGGTAAGACACAGAGATAAGTATAAAACAAGTGCATTAGAAAAGGGTAAAGCGAAATGTTATGTAGATCTGAAAGGAGAAAATATTATTGACTAGGAGATTATAGGAAGACTTCATGGAGGCAGCACCATTCCCAACCTCAATGAAAAGCATCTGCCAATCCAAAGATCTTTATCCAAAGTTTAGAACACAATGGAAGGAATAATGGAAAGAGTCCTGATTCTCAAGTCAGAAGACCTGGGTATGAATTTCAGTTCTGACACTTAATATTTGTATGGCTTTGGCCAAGTCATTTGAGCTTTCTGGGACCTTGTTTCCTCATTCACAAAATGAGAGGGTTAGACAAGATGGACTCTGATGTCCTTCCTTCCTCTAAATCTATTGTCTTTTATTAAAGGGCATCTGATGGCTTGGGATGAAGGAGGATCCTGAATTGGAGGTTGACCTCTAATTGATGAATGGGGTCCCATTAACTCATGAAGAGCCACTTACTAAAGTGTCATCCACATGATGAAAGCAGTACCTACTCTGATGGAATCATGGAACCTTGGAGCATTAAAGCAAATAAGACAATCTGAGCTTTCAGGATGGTCAATCTCCCTGTGGCCTAGGTCCTGACATCTCATCCTTAGAAGTTCCTTCCCACCTTCCTTTGTGTTTGGAAATAGACCTCTGTAAGAAAATACCATGAGACTGAGAACAGAGACCCCTTTCTTATCTCCTAGCACAGGGCTCTGCATGAAATAGGAAGCATAATATAGTGGAAAGAACACTAGACTTGAGATGAAGAGACCTGAGTTCCAATTCTGTCTTGACTACTTACTAGTTATGAGAACCTGAGCAACGTATGTGAGCCTCAGTTTCCTTATCTGTAAAAGCTAGATGATAAAACATGTACTACCTGCTTCATATGGTTATAATGGAGAAAATACAGTACTTTATAAACCTCAAAGTGCTAAAGAAATGTGAGCAATTATTGCCATTTTTTGGGATTGGATAAATTTTTGAGAAAATGTAGGGGGAGGACCTCAAGTATTTGGGGAGTGGTATTTGCTTCAGCTCCTTTGGCCTCTCAAGGGGTCTCATCATGCTTGGGACTTTGGGCAGTGGAAGTGGGCCTCTTACCTTGACAGGTGAAACACCTGATGTGGAAATGGTTATTCTGCACACGGACCACTTCTCCTTTGCAAGTGTCCCCACAGCGATAGCACTGGATAACATTGGTGCCTCCCCCAGGGTTGTAGGGGTTCTGCTGATAAGGAACTGTGAAAAGGAAAAAAGAAAACAGGTCATTATCGAGCAAGGCCAACTCTTTTCATAAAGGATTTATACACTACCATCGAGGACCTTGGAAACTGGCCACTGTTTGTGACTCCCAAGAGAAAAAACCAGAGCACCACAATCAAATTTGAAATGCCTCTCCCCTTGGTTAGTTATACTTTGGATTATCTACTATTTACAGAAAGCAGTCATGTGACTGCATAAGCAAATATTGGGAATCTTCCCCCAGCACCAGTAATCTGACCTGTCCTTTCCAAGCCTTGGGACAGGCAGTGGAATGTTTTCTATAATACTCTCCTTCATGCACTCTCTGGTCCAGCCAACCTGACTTTCTTACTGTTCTTCCCACATAGCACTCCATCTTCTCTCCCCATGCACTCTCTTCTCACCTCCCTCTCTTAGAATCCTTAGTTTGCCTTCAAGATCTAACTTAAGAACCACTTTTTACACAAAACCTTTCTTGACGCCCATATCTACTAAGCCTTCACTCTTCTAAATTACCATGTATTTATTTTGTCTACACAGACCTATATATGTACATGTTGTTTCTTCTGATAGAATAGAAGCTTCTTGAGGGTGGAGACTGTTTCAAGAGTGCCTGGAACATACTAGGTGCTTAATAAATGCTTATTGACTGATTGAGTATAGTAGCAGAAAGAACTCTTTATGGGAAATATGCATTTTTTTTCAAATATACAGTAGAGGGAGAGAGTACAGAACAAAAGCTAAGGGGTTTTTATTACTGTCAGTCAGTGAAATAGCATTTATTAAGTGCCTACTATGTGCCAGCCACTGCATCAAGTATTAGAGGATATGGAGGAAGGGAACAAGAATTTATACAGCACTTATTATGTGCCAGCTACTATACTAAACGTTAGCAGATACGGGGGAAGGGAGAGAGCATTTATACAGCACCTGCTGTTTTCCTACTACTGTACTATGTACTAACAGATGTAGGGGAAGGGAATAAGCATTTGTATAGTATCTACTATGTGCCAGCCACTGCACTAAATATTAGAGGATATAGGGGGAAACATTTACTTTATATAGCACTTACTATGTGCCAGTTACTATACTAAGTGCTAGCAGATAGCTAGCTAAGTGCTTCCCTAGGGAAGGGAAAGGAAAGAGCATTTATATAGCACCTACTGTTTTACCACTACTGTACTACATACTAGCAGATGTAGGGGAAGGGAATAAGCACTCGTATGTTGTCTACTATGTGCAAGGCACTGTACTAAGTGCTTTGTAACAAATATTATCTCATCTGATATACATAAAGGCCAGATGTCTTCAGTTTAGAAGCTTAATGACCACCAGTCTTGTATACTACATTGGGGATTCCTTTAGCATATGGGTTAAATCCTATGCCTGATAAATTTCTGTGATTCTATGTAAATGGATCAGTAGGTTGGAGGGAAATGGTCTTGCCACTTTCTGTAGCTTTTATCCCTGTTTTCTGCTCAGATTCATTTGTATTGCAAAGAGAATCTTAGGAGTGAACTATCTACCTACACACACACACACACACACACACACACACAAATACACACATCTCCTTACTCTTTCTGTTTTTTTTAGCATAATTTTTGAGGGGGCCGAGGATACTTACAGGAAGTTAAATAGGAGTTAAAAGGAATTTTCTGAGGCAGTCAAAATAGTTGTCTCAGACTTTGAATGAGCACCAGACAAAGGCGTTCAAAGTGAAGGACTTAATCTGAGCTTAGAAGTACTCTGACTGGCTTTTTGTTTTGTGTTTTTTAGTTAGGCATCCTAGCTCACAGGCTTGGTTATGGTCTAAAAGAGCATCCTTATCCTCAAAAAATCCTCACTTGATCTGTCCAACCCTAGTAGCTATTGCGCCCTTGTTAGGGAGACACTTTCTAGTCACTGCACCTTAAGAGTGATGAGCAGTGAGCTCAAGAGATTATAGTAGAGAGGAACTTAGTGACCATAAGTCCAGAGGAGATGCCCTGCAGAGACAATAAAATGTCCAGCATTTTCAGAAAAGAAGACTTATCCATTAGACACACATGTCCAGCAGAGAGCAAAGATATAACTCTCAATAAAGCATTGGCATGGCAATACAAGATGACACCCAAAATACTACAGCATGAGGTGTGAATTGCCCTGGCCACAAAAGTTCCTGGCATATACCTCTTCACAAATACCTCTTTCCCTGGCCACATATGTATATGTACACATATATACATATACACATATACGTATATATGTATGTACATATGTGTGTATGTGTGTGTATGTATATGTATATATATTTACTTATTTCCCACGTGTGTGCCCTCCATGAATTTTCTCCTGATATCGTAGGAGTATGTAACCCAAGTGCGCATGGAGGAATTTTTTCCCCTATCACTTTGTTTGTATTGTTTGATGAAATATCTTTTCTTGGTGGGAGGAGGGTGGACTGTGTCCTCTGGCTGGCTGTAAATGGAAATATTTTCATGGGAGCTTACAAGCTATAGTTTTGAGTGGGTATTGTCTTACAAGGTCCCTCAAATCTGTAGGCCCCCATATTAGAGAGAATGTCCCAATTTCAACAAAGGGAACACTCACAAAAATCAATCACATTGTAAGATATGGAGATATTCAGATACTACGAAGATATCCGGAAACTACTTCCTTCCTTCCTTCCCCCTTCCTGTTATTCCCCTTAATTCAACACTTCAACATCCCACTCTAAAGCTACCCATTCCTTCCCCTAGACCCTCTAGAATTCCTGCTCCATAGGTAACAAATTAGCTTTCATCTTCACTTTTTTTTCCTTTCTCACCTTCTATCTTCTTATACTCACTGAGACCTGGTCCCCTCCTGATTATTAATAGGAATAGGAAGAATAAGAATAATGAAAACTAGCATGTATATAGTACTTTAAAGTTTGAAAAGTATTTTTTAAGTATCATCTCATTTTATCCTACAACAACTCTGGGAGTTAGGTGCTATTATTGTTCCCATTTTATAGAAAGAGGAAACTCAGGCAGATAGAGGCTGAGACTCGCTCAGAGTCACATAGCTAATAAGTGTCTGAGGTAGGTTTGGACTCCGGTCTTTCTGACTCTAGCTCCAGTGTTCTATCTGCCCCCACTTAGCTGCCTTCTAATGACATGGCTTCCCTGACCACCGTTTTCGTCACTGGCTGCATTTCCATTCAGATCCTTGACTTACAGATTGTGGCAGAGGAGTTGGAATACCCTTTGCTTTTTATTGACATTTCTATGGTCTCTACCACCATCACTTGGTAACCTCCCCTCCTCTGAGGTTCATTCAATCCATATTTATCATTCAATCAAGATTCTATTGGCTGTTGTCTATCAACCTCTGGGATATTCTCCTTCTTCCCTTAATAAGTTCGGTGCCTGGCTCTCTCTCTTCTTCCCAACTCCTGCCCTAATACTAGGAACCTTTGTCATACATATTGATATTCCCTCAAACAGCTCACCCTCCCAATTCTTCAACTTAGTCATTGCTATCCTTTCACCCCACTTGAGCAACACACAGAAATGTTTATATGCTTGACCTTGCCATCACCTACAAATCTTCCACTTCCATGTTTATGAACTCTGAAGTTCCTTTATTGGATCAGAATCAGTTGTGATTCTACTTTCCCCTCTTCCCTGAATCCCCTAACCCCATTTTTTATCTTCACTATAACCTCCAATACTCTACCTCTAAGTTATTTCCCAGAGCATCACTGCCTATATTTTCTTCCTTTCTCCATCTTAACTTCTTAGTGAACCAACTTTATACTGCCTCTTCTCTTGAATTCCTTGTGTCTTTATCTTATCATCAATCTTGCCCTGCCAAACCTCAGTCTTGGATTACTCCCACTGCCTTTACTCCTACTCATGTGCTGTTGATTGAAGATGGCAAAAATCATGAAACCATGTTGACTGGGTCCACTACTGATTTATCTAGTCTCAACTAAGACTACAAGTTGGCAAGGCAATCTTTTTACACCTCCCTAATCAATTCACTATCCTACTCACCACATCAATTTTTCCAAACCTTTTTATACTTCTCCAAGCCTGCTATGGCTTCCCCTCCTTCCACCCTCTTAGCTGAGAACCTTGCTTCATATTTTACTGAAAAAAATTAAGGCAAAAATTGAGGCAATAAACCAAGAGATCTTTTTTTCTCCCTTCCTCCTCAATTCACATCATGCAGATGCCTTCTATCATTATCCCCTTCTCCTCTCATCTCAAATGAAGAGGTGGCCTTTCTTCTTTCCAGGGTTAACTCCTCCACATGCACAAATGATTTTATAAATGATCTCATTCTATTTTCTCTGGTAGATTTCCCCCTTTATTCTTTCCATCTTCTCAGTCATTTTCAATCTCTCATTGTCTATTGGCTACTGCCCTACTGCCTGCAAGAATGTCCATGTCTCCCCATCCTCAAAAAACCCTCACTTGATCTGTCCACCTCCAAAAGCTACCATCCTATATCTCTCCTTTCCCTTGTGGCTAAATTTGAAAAGTCTATCTACAATTGGTCTCTGTACTTCCTTTTCTCTCAGTCTCTTCTACATGCTCTACAGTCTTGCTTCCAACCTCATTGTTCATCTGAAACTGCTCTCTCCAAAGTTACCAGTGATATCTTAATTGCCAAACCCAATGGTCTTTTTTTATTCCTTAGTCTTCTTGACCTCTTGGAAGCTTTTGTCACTGTCAATCATTCTTTTCTCCTTGATATTCTCTTTTCTCTAGGTTTTTGTGACACTATTCTCTCATGATTCTCCTCTTACCTATGTGATCACTTCTTTTCAGTCCCCTTAGCTGTATTTTCATCCAGGTTATGCCCACTAGCTGTGGGTGTCCTCCAAGCCTCCTTTTTTGGCCCTTTTCTCTTCTCCCTTTATACTTTTTCCCCCGAGTTGATCTCATCAGCTCCCATGGATCCAATTATCATTTTTATGCAAATGATTCTCAGATCTATTTATCTAACTCTAACCTCTTGCTTGACCTCCAGTTTCACATTTCCAACTGTCTATTGGATATCTTGAAATGGCTATGTCATAGCCATCTTAAACTCAACCTGTCCAAAACTGAACTCATTATCTTTTCCCTTAAACCTTCCCTCTTAAGTCCTCTGTTACTGTCAAGTGTGCCACTAACCTCCTAGTCAACTAGGCTCACAACCTAGGTGTCATCTTTCACTCCTCATTCTCACACCCACATCCAATCAGTTTCCAAGTCTTGTTGTTTCTACCAGTCTAGTTGATCTCCCCACCTCAAGTCTCTCCTGACTCCAGTCCATCTTCCACTCAGATGCCAAATGTCTTCTTAAAATGAAGATCTGACTATGTCACCCTCCTATTTAAATAAACACCCTATCACCTCCAGGAGAAAATACGTAATCCTCTCTGATTGGTATTCAAAGCTCTCCATCACCAGGTCCCCTTCCTACCTTTCCAGTCTTCTACCTTATTCTCTCCACACCCTCTATGACTCAGTGACACTGGCCTCTTTGCTGTATTTCACACAAGACACTCTGTTTCCTGACTCTTGGCACTTTGCCTAACTATCAGCTATTCCCTGAGCTCTCATCCTCCTTATTCTGCCTCCTGGCTCTTTCAAGTTTCAGCTAAAGTCTCACCTTCTACAAGATTTCTTTTTACCTAGTCGTCCTTAATCTTCATGCCCCTTCTCAGACATTATTTCCAATTTATCCTGTACTATCTTGTTTGTACATAATTGTTTGCATATTGTCTCCCCAACTGGACTGTGAGCTCCTTGAGAGCAGGGACTTTTTTTTTGCCTTTTTTTTTTTAATTTCCTAAAGCTTAGCTCATATTAAGCACACATTAAGTATTTAATAAATGCTTGTTGACTTGACTTCTTTCCTTTGTAGAATTCTCTCTCCTATCTCAGTCAAAAAGTAGGAAGGGTCAAAATGATTAGCAATGTATGTATACAAGGATGGAAGTATTATTTTCATTTGCCACAAAACTTTGCTAATTCATTTGCAGTCAGAGCTTCAGGGTTTAATACTTATTTGCTCTGTTAATTATGAGCAAATTACTTCACCCTCCAAGCCTCAGTTTTATTATGTGTAAAATGGGATTAATATAATGATAATTATACAATGTTGTTTATTAGAGTTGTCCTAAGGAAAATGTTTTACAAATTTTAAAGCACAAAAAAATCACATAAGTTATTAATCATTACTGTTAGAATAAGAATCACCCTTTTGGGGGATTGGATGCCTCCTAAGGAATCCTGATGTGTTTGGTTGTCAGATCCTCTGGGTATTAGTCCAAGGGAATAGTGGTTTAGCTTCCATGTTCCTGGAAAAGGAAGGACTATTTATGTTTTTGAATGACAGGAGGTGAGGAAAGGTTAATGCTGATCCAAGATGGTCAGGAAGAATAGTGGACTTCACTGATAAGAACTGGCCCCAGGCTAGTCTGACTAGACAAGCCAGAGCCTGTGGCTCTGAAGTTGTTTATCTTGAAGAGTAAGTGAGAATTACTAGACAAAGGGCAGTCACCTCACATCAATATTCTACCTCAAACCAATAACAAGGAAGGTGGATTTCTTTAGTAATGAGGAACTTAAAAGAAAATCAGGAGTAAAACAATATCAGGGAAATGTGGGATGGGAAAAGAAGATGTGTGGGTCACATGGTGAGGGGAAAAGAGGAGAGGTAGTACGCTACTGATTTTCTCATCATGATGTCATAAGAAAGCAAGGAAAGCCTCCAGTACTTGGGTGGATATCTTGTGGTTATCTTATGAGACAACATGGACAAGAGCCCCACAGGATGGGCAGCCACATGTGGATCTGGATCTTCATTATGAAGGAATATCTAAATCAATGAGATTCCCAAATCCATTTGAGTACTTGAGTGTTTGTATGGCAAATTGTGTGTACATACAATGTACACATACATGAACATATATAAATATTTGTATATATACATGTTTATTAACATATGTGTAACTTTATTCTTTCAGAATTGTGGAATTGCCCACTGAATCAGTGAAAATACAATGGGAAATAACCTTTTGTGTGTGTGAAAAGAATATTATTAGGAAAAATTGATTATATTGCTTTCATGTACTTAAAGTAAATAGAATTTGGCCAACCAAGATTTAATCCAAGGAAGTAAAAAGAATCACTTCAATTAAGGTATTTTTAATCAGGGGTCCATGGGCTCCAAGGGAATCTGTTTCAGGGGGTCCTCTAACTTAAATTTAGCATTTCTTTCAATTATGAATGTAGGCAACCAAAAAACCATATTTTGATAAGGGGTTCATAGGCTTCACCAGACTTCCAAAGGGGTCCACACCATCTCCACCTGACACATACCCCACAGGTTAATAGCCCTACTTTAGGGGATGAGGATAGGGATGGAGATTGGAACTGTGATTTCACTGATACAATGGTGAGGAAACTCCTTGTACTAATGCAGACCAACAGCAGAGTTGTCTAGAACACTGGAAAAGCTAAAGAATCTGCCCCCAGGTGATACAGCAGTAGGTTTTAGAGGCCTGATTCAAACCCATGTCACTCTTACAAATTCTGAGGTCAACACTCTATCCACTACAGCAGGCTGCCTCTCATGGGTGAGACCAATTTATAATTAGCATATCAATTGCTTATAAATTGGCCCATCTAGAGTGCCTAAAAATAATTTGTTCATTTAAGTAGGTTAAATTTGCCCATAAGATTTCTTAACAAGATCATTTCATTTAACCACCTCTTTCTTGATAGATAACGTAATGATACACTTCAATCCCAGTAGAATAATAATGGCGCATATTTCATAAGACCTTTATGTTTACAAAATACTTTATCTCATCTGATCCCCGCAGTGGTTGGGTGAGATGAGTAATGCAAATCTTATTGTCTCTCTTTGAGGATGAGGAAACTGAGGCTCAGAGAAGGGAAGGTATTTGCTCACAGTCACATGGTTAGTAATGGAGGAGGGACTCAAATTCAGGTCATGTGACTCTAAGACAACTTCTTTTTAAGGTCCCTTCCGATGTGATGCTCTATGTTCTTATTGCACTGATGTTCTGTGTGGTACATATCCTTCTAGCTCCAGCTTTCCTATTCTAAGATTCCATCTCGTTATCTCATTTTTAGCTGTCTTATGTTCCCTTCCATCTCTAACATTCTGTGTAAGTTCTAAGATCCCCTCCAATTCAATGTTTTATGAACATCAGCATGGCATAATGGGGAGAATGTTGTATTTGGAGTTAGGAAGAACTGGGTTCAAAGTCTGTCTCTAATACTCATAGCTGTGTGACCCTGCACAACCTGCTTAAACTCTCAGTGCCTCAGTTTCCTCAACTGCAAAATAAAGATAATAATACCTACTGAACCTCTCACAGGTCTGCTACAGGGCTCAAGTGAGGTAACAAACATTAAGCGCTTTGCCAAGATTAAATCAATATATAAAATGTCAGCCATTATTATTAGGTTCTGAGGCTCTCGAGCTCTGATATTCTATGACCTATGTTTAAACCAATTCAATAAGCATCTATAAACACCTACTAAATGAAAGGCATTATGCTAAGTGCTAGGGATACAAAGACAGAAACAAATATGTCCCTGGCGCCTGAAATTGCACTAAACATATACACACACACACACACATACCCCATATGTATGTATATATGGTGCATTTATATTGTGTCTATATGAATATATACACATATACATACATAGAGAGAGAAATACATATTGCATGTGTACAGAAATATACACACATTATATAGTGTGCATTTATATAATACATATACATTTATACATATATACACTGCATGGTTGCATTTACCTATTTATGCACATATACACAATCATATATGTTACCATATGCATATTATATGTGAATATATACAAGCACATATACCTATATACACATGTATATCTGTACATATGATAGATTTATATTTATATAATACATGTATGTATGCATGTGTAAATATTTATACAGCTACACATTATGTATATATACATTTATACACTGACACACCAAATGTGGACATATGGTGTGCGAAAATATGCATGCATATATGTATATATATATATGCATGCATAAATATAATTTGAGGAAGGGTGAGAACATTAATAACTAGAAGTACCAGGAAAGGTTAAGCCTTAAAGGAAGACAAGGGATCTCAGAAGTGAAATGAGGAAAGAGTACACTCCAGGCATGGTCAATACCCTGTACAGTTCAAGGAGTAGTCAGTAATCCAATTTAGCTGAACAAGAGTTTGTGAAAGGCAGTAGTATGAAATCCAGCTGGCAATGCCATACTGTGGAGTAAGAACGCCTAACTTTTGTTCCATAGACACCCCTCCCCTCCACCCAAGGGATCTGGGGAGAGATTTTAGGGGGCTCCATAAGGGAAAAATAATTCCATCTTTATTTTCACTGACCTCAAACTGAAATTTAGCATTTTCCTTCCATTGCCTATAAACATTGTTCTGAGAAGAGGTCCATAGGCTTCACAGACTGCCCAAGGGAGTCCAAAGACAAAAGGTTATGAACTCCTATTGCAGAGGACCTTGGATGGCTGGCTGAGGAGTCAGTCTTTCATCCTGGAGGCAAAGTGTTCGTGCTGAAGATTTTCTAGCAGGAGAATGACATGGGCAGACCTATGCCTTAGGCAAATGATTTTGGCAGCTGTGTGAAGGTTGGATTAGAAAGGGGAGAGAGTGGAGCAGGGAGATCATTTAAAAGGTTGTTATGGCAGTCCAGGTGAGAGGTGGTGAGGGCTTGAACTAAAGCTGTCACTGTACGAGAAGAGAGAGGCAGAAAACTTGACAGAGGGGGAGAGAAGACTTAAGAATGGCTTTGAAGTTACTGATTGGAAGGAGAATGACGTCCAGTGCTTAGCACAGCACCTGGTACATAGTAAGCATTAATGAGTGCTAGTTGACAGGCTGACAGACATAGGGGAAATGTGGAAAAGAGATGGGTTTATACAGGAAAGATGAGTTCCATTTTGAACATCTTTGCTTCTGTATTTGGAGCTAGCAAATACAGGACACTACTGAACCCAACTCCTTCACTTTACAAAGAAAGTGAAATACAAAAAAGGTAAGTGACTTCTCAGAGTCACACAGCTAAGAAGTGTCTGAGGTGGGATCTGAACCCAGGTTTTCCTGACTCCAAGTCTAGTGCTTTATTCACTACTTCAACAGCTTAGGGAGCTGTGGTGCAAGGGTGGCAAAGAATTCATGCCAGAGTTTTGACTCATTAACGTTTAGGGATCTGTTTCTCAGGGACCTAGATGAATTCCTATATCACAATAGCTCTGTGGTTTCATCTCAAGATGAAACCCAACATCTTACATAACTTATCTCTATATTTCAACTCTGAAATCTCCCTCCCTTATCCTAATCTCCAGAATTTGGTCCTCAAAGAAGACAGAGCATGCGTTGGGTTCTATGGCAGGCCTTGGTGTTTGAGGTCCCAGCTTGCTCAGCATTCAGTCTCTTAGACACTCTGGTCCCTTAGACTCTATGCATGTTGTCTGAGTTTTTAGTCAGTCTGGTACAAGATGTGATATGTGAAGCCTTCCTTTTAGGTTCTCTCCAATTTTAACAATCTGTTTTCTAGATTTTAAGTTCTCCTCCAGCATTGTCATTCTGTGTTTTGAGTTCTAAGCTCTTCTATAGCTCAGGCCTTCTATGTTCTAAGGAAGAGTACTAATCAGAAAAGTAAAGGCAGAAAATAGCCTTCTACGTAATATGACGTGTATCTGGTTACACAATATATTTGCAAATTAAAAGTTTCAGCTTCCTAAAAAATAGGGCTTTTGTAAAGGTAACACCACCCCTTCACCCTCCCAACCCCCATACTTGAATTGACTGATTGATTTTATCTTCTCATTTCTTCATCTCTGAATCCTTAGCTTCCTTACAAATTTATCTCTTATGAAAAACATACTCTCTCCTTCCTCAAATTATTTGTATTTCCTCATCTTTTTACATGCAGTAATATATAAGCTCCTTAAGGGCTGGGCCTTTTTATAATTGTCTTTGTGTCCCTGGCACCTAGTACAGAAGCTAATCTGTAATGGGCACTTAACAGATGTTTGTCAAATTAAATCCAGAGCCATTTCCAGCTCTGGCAGCCTGTGTTCTTCTGTTCTAAGGGCTCTTTAATTTGTCATGATCTCTTCCAGCTCTCACATTCTATAATCTAAGGCCCTGATGTTCTGTGGTTTATGCCATTAGGGGCCTTTCTAGCTCTGGCCCAGGATGCTAATAGCACCGCAGACTTGGAGCTGTGAGGAGGGGGTGGGAAGTCTATTGTTCTGTATGAAACTCACACTGGAGGGTAGGAACACCTGTGATTTCAACAACAGACACATTGACTTGGAGATGTGATGGAAGCTGTGACTCGAGAGTGTGATATAAACAGAGAAGCTCTTAGCTGAAAGGTGAAACACCAGACAGTGAGATTGACTGGGGAAACATGGCTGCACTCCCTCAGCTCTGTGAGCTCACATGCTGGGGATAGGGATGGAGACGTACACAGAGGGCAGGCACGGTGGGCCTCACTTCTCTCAGGACTCCAGGGGATACTCATGGCCCTGTGAGTGAAGGGAATATGAAATCTAAATCCCCATGAGTCTGAATCCACAACCTAAGTGGTGAGGGGAGAGATGATGTCAGAGAGGAGTTATGGTGGATCCAGACAGCGACCACATATCATTGTGCCCATAAAAGTCTGAAGTCCTACAAATGTTCATCTCACTTACATCCCACCTTCTGATCCTGAATAAATATTTTTGGCATAGAATGCCTACCTTCCCACTTAGGGTTCTCCCTGTTCTCAGCTCCTTGGATGTTGGTGCTTTCAAGAAATCCAGATTCTCCACAAAGACATCCCTTGGTTCCTAGGATTACACGTCTTATGAAGCATGATATCATGCCTCCTAGTCTGAACTTCACTATTACTTTTGAGTGAACCAACATCCTTCTAGTCATCCAACTGTGAAATGTTGGTGTTATCCTCAATTCTTCTGTCTAGCTTACTTCAAATATTCAATTAGGTGCTACTCCACATATTCAAATGCCAAATCTTAAAATTTCTTTCTCTATAACAGCTCTCAAGTATGTCCCCTGCCCTCCACTCACATAGCCACTACCTTCGTCACCTTTCATCTGGATTATTTCAGTAATCTTCTCATTGGCCTCCCTGCCTCAAGTCTCTTCTCACTCTAATCCATCTTCCACTCAGCTTCCAAAGTGATTTTCATAAAGCATAGGTCTGACCTCTCACCCCTCAGTAAACTTCAGTGGATTCCTATCACCTCGAGGATTAAGTATAAATTCATTCATTTGGCATTTAAAGCTCTTCACAACTTTGTTCCCTCCTACCTTTCAATCATTTTACATTCTACAGTCCTTAAACCAGCCATACTGAACAACTTGCTGCTTCATCTCCAATTTCTTTGCCTTTGTATTGGTTGTTTCTCATATCTGGAATGTTCTGCTCCCAAATGCAACTCTTAGAACCATTGACTTCCTTTTGGACCAGGCACAAGGGCTACCGTCTTCTCCATGAGCCTCTTCCTGCCCCACTCTCTTTCCCAAGCTCTTAATGCCATCACCCTGAAGGCTACCTTTCATCTATTCTGTACTCTGATTTATATATGTTCTCTCCTCCGTTAGAATGTAAGCTTCTTGAGGGCAGGGTTGTTTTTTCTTTTTCTTTGTATCTCCAGCATGTGCCCAATCTGTAGCATATAGGAAGCATTTAATAAATGCTTGTCAACGGCTTGATTAATAATGCAAAGAGCACTAGATGTGGAGTCAGACAACCTGTGTTGGAGTTCCAAATTCACTACTTACTACCAGTGTGACATTGAGCAAGTCACTGAACCCCTCTGTGCCTCAGTTTCTTTATCTGTAACACAAGAGAGATGGACAGGATATCTTGAGTTCCAGGTCCAAGTATTCTTTTCACTATGACATGTTGCTTCCAGTTTGACTTTGTGATTAAATACCACCATGTTGTTTCCAAGCCACTGCAACAGAGGAGCTTTCTACTCTTCCCCAAATTGTATCCCCCCCAGAGTCAAAGGGCAAAGAGAAAGGGACAGCATGTATTCCACTGTTGCTTACTTTATTGCCTTCACCCAAGTACCCCTCTTTCCATGATGTTCATGTTATTGGATTATACCACACTTTTTCCCTATCCTTGTCATCTCTCAACTCTCAGGACACTCTTCCACCTTCCTCAGTGGCTTCATTCGTCCTAAGCCAAAAATCTTCCTTTCCACCTCATCCTCTGCTACCACATTTGGAGACTCTGCTATAGCCAAGCGGGATTAGCTGCTCCCCTCTCCCTTCCACACCCCCGACTAGTGTTTACCGGCCGCAGTGCCTTTATTCCCCACACCTAGAATGTTTTCTTTTCTGAAATCTCCAGAAACATTGCCCATTAAAATCCTTCCATCTTTCTTGGTGGCCTTCTCCAAGAAGCCTTCCTTCATTCCTACTTCCCTATTTCTTTCTGTGACATCACCATCACTCCCAGTGACCCAGGCACAAAATTTGGAAGTCATTCTTGACTCATCCCACAATTCAGTCACAAAATCCTGGAATCACAATAGGATTTTAGAACTGAAAGGAATCTAAAGGGTCATAATGTCATAGGATCATAGATTTAGAGCTTTCGATTTTATAAATAAGGAAAGTGAGGCCCAGAGAGGAGGAGTGATTGGCTCAAGGTCACACAGGTAGTAAGTGGCAAAGCCAGGATTTGAACCAGGTCTTCTGGCTGTAAACCCAGGGCCCCTTCAACATCATTCTGACTCTTCACTATGTAATGCTGTTTTCCCTTGGCTCCTCCACAAAAGTATGACTTTAATCTCTTTTTTCTCATTCCATCTCTTGGCTCATAGTACTTGATACTGTACCTTACTAGCTGTGTGACTCCAGGCAAGACATTTAGCCTCCATTTGCCTCATTTTCCTCATCTATAAAATGGGGATAATAGCCCCTCCCTCCCAGAGGTGTGAAGATCAAATGAAATAATTGTAAAGTGCTTAGTACAGTGCCTGCCACCGTAGTAGGTACCATATGTTGTTGTTGTTCAGGTGTTCAGTCATGTCCACCTTTTCATGACCCCATGGACCACATTGTCCATGAGGTTTTCTTGGCAAAGATCCTGGAGAGGTTTGCCATTTCCTTCTCCAGTGGATTAGGTGCTATATAGATGTTAGCTATTATTACTACACACAGTAGGCACTTAACAGATGGTTGTTGAATTTAATAGCATTTCCTCATATGTTGTTAACTCTCAGCGTTTCTACTAAAGTCAAAATCTTTTCTTTAAACCCTTTCTTTAAACCAAGAACTATCTTAAATGATGACTTTCTCTTTACATTCTCCATTGCCAGAGATTTTCCCCTCTCACACTGTTGTGGGAGGGGAGTTGACATGGTTTTGCTCCGTGCTGCCACGGAATGCAGGAGTTAGGCATTTCATCTTCTTGTGGGCTTTGATGAGAGGCTTGGATCTCTGTGTACTTAGGGATATTTGAAGTTTCTAAGGGATATGTCTGTGTACTTATGTGTGTATACTTTATATAAACAAGAGACCTATGTACTTGGTAAGGGTTTCAGAACTGCTACAAAGGATTAATTAATCTTTCACATCTGTTTCATATCATTAGGCATTGCCCCCATAGGAATCTCATTTATCCTTGGGATTATCAAGAATTCCTATCTCAGTACAAGTCATGAAGACATCACATCAGGCCATATGAATAATAACACAACTTATTTAAAGTGATTTCCTCACAACTACCCAGTGAGGTAAATAAGGCAATGACTATACTCTTCATTTTGTGGTAGAACAAAGTGGGACTCAACATGGTTTGCCTAAGTGAGCTCACATTGCCAGAAAGAGGTAGAGCCCAGATTTGATCCTGGGTCTTTTGATTTCAAGATCAGTGTTGGTTGTACTACACTACACTATCTTTACCACAGGCTTTTACTACAGCACCCTGGGACAAGACTATAAATTCCTCCAAGGCTGGCCTATATTTCTATCTCTCTATCTCTGGGTCTTATAAGAAGTAGGTGCTCATTCATTGTTCAATTTGAAGTTTGTTGTTGTTCAGTCATTTCAGTCGTGTCTGACTCTTCGTGACCCCATTTTTGGGGTTTTCTTGGCAAAAATATTGGAGTGGTTTGCCATTTCCTTCTCCAGCTCATTTTACAGATGAAGAAACTGAGGCAAACAGGGTCAAGTGACTTGCCCAAGTTCACACAGCTAGTAAGTGTCTGAGGCCAGATCTGAACTTAGGAAGATGAGTCTTTCTGACTCCAGGTTCAGTACTGTGTCCACTGTGCCACCTAACTGCCCAGTTTGAAGTGTGTGGCCTCAAATCGACATTCTGAGGCCTAGCCTGGGCACCAGCCAACACAGAATGGAGTTGGACCTGGAAACAACAGCCTCTCAGTATCTAGAGTGAGTCATAGGATCATTGGGTTCAGAACTGGAAGGGGCTTCAAGGTCATCTAGTCCATGGTTCTTAACCTTTTCTGTGTCATGGACCTCCCCTTTGGCAACCTGGTGAAGACTATGGACTCTTCAGAATAATGTTTTTAAATGTATAATAAAATACATAAAATTAAAAAGGAAACTATTCATATTGAAATACAGTTACCAAATTTAAAAATAAGTTTTAAAAAAAGTTCCCAGACCCTAGGTTAAGAACCACAATGGGCAAAGCACTGGGCCTGGAATCAGTAAGACCTGAGTTCAAATCCAGCCTCAGACTCTTTGTGTGTCCCTGGGCAAGTCACTTAACCTGTCCACCTCAGTTTCCTCAACTGTAGAATGGGGATCATTATAGCACTTCCCTCCCAGGATTATCATGAGGATCAAATGAGATAATAACTGTGAAGTGTTTAGCACATGCCTGGTATTTGGTGAGGATTTAATAAATACTTGTTGCTTTCTTCTCCTTCCCCTGATCTAGTCTAGCCTTCTCATTTTACAGAAGGGAAACAGGCACAGATGGATTAGGTAAGAGGTTGCAGAGTCAGTGAGGAACAGAGTGAGGATTCAGACCCAAGGCCTCTAACTCCTGTATGACTGAGTCCCAGGGAGGCAACTTAATGTAACAAGAGAAAAACCCTGAGAGACAGTTTCTAGGTAATTAATATTCAGTTTATTAATTAGGCTAGCCAGCAATCAATAAATTGGTGGTCAGTGGTCTCTCTTGGTAACCAAAGAAAAAACTATGGCCATCCTGAGTCTTAAATACTTTTGTGAAGAGGAATGCCCCTGACAAGTGAAAATCAACCCTGACTGGTGGACTTTTAATGAGGTGGGCTAGGGGTCTTCAGCTCCTCTGCTGAGAATGTGGCTTGATCATGAGACTCAGCAGCCTCCAGCAATCTGAGCAAGGGAATCTATCTGCACCCAGACCACTCTGGTGTGTTTCCTCCTTCATGACCTGGGTCACCCTAAACTCTAATGGAGGGGTTCAAGGACAGGGGTTCTTTCCCCCAGGGTAAGAACTCCCCTAGACTGGATTCTATTTACATTCTAAATAGAAATTAAGACTCCTATTGGGTGGAATCCTGCCCAGAATTGAAAAGCATGTTCTTTGAGGGCTAGGACAATCTCCATCAATCAGTCATGTCCTTCAGAGATTGACTTTTTCAGACGCTGGGCCTTAAAAATGAGGAAATAAAGTTGAAAAGCCCTGATCCTAATTTAATAATTGGTTATTAATATAATAGTAAAATAATTTCTCTCATTTTTCATGGTCACACAGGTAGAATAGAACTGACATTTACACAGCACCATGGAGTTCATAAAGCATTTTACATAATACCCCCTCTAAGGAGGGGTAATCAGTATTACCATGCATATTTTTTTCTTGGACCATTTATTTTGTTTTTTTTTTATTTTTAAAAAAATTATTTATTGAAAAATTTATTAATTTTCCCCCAGTTACATGAGAAACAATTTTTAACATTCATTTTTAAAACTTTGAGTTCCAAATTCTCTTTCTTCCTCCCTCCCCACACTCCCCCATCCCCCCAACCCAATTGAGAGGGCAAGCAATTCAATAGAAGTTATATACTATGGGTATTTTTAAAGATGTGGAAGCTTAGTCTCAGAGAAGTTAAGCAATCTGCCCAAAGGCACACAGCTAATAAACAACAGAGATGGAAGGTCTAGACCCAGGATTTCTGGCTCCAAATCCAGAGTTCCTTGCATGATCTCATGTTGTAAGCTGGTCACTCTAACAGAATATCCAAGGTATGGCTGTTGTTCTCAGGCAGGCCCCAGCAGGAGGGTTTAAACAGTAGATGAGGATTAATTCTCAGGGCCAGGCCTGGCTCCATGGATGCTGGGGTTGTGCCAGAGGTCTGGGACTTGGTACCCCTGACAGTTTTAACAGATGGCCAGCATGTGACGCAATTCTCTCCTATTTGTGGAGAGCAGGTTGGGGACACAGAATCTGTAATTCTAAGGGATTCTGTCAGGCCTTCCTCACCAGAGAAATGCATATCCACTGCTCTTTGCCAGGTTCATCAGCATGTCCCCCTGGCCAGAGAGGGAATATGGCAATGCTGCTAGTGTTTCCTGCCTTAGAAATGTGCTTTACATTTGTGATTTAGAACAGCCACGTGTCACTGGTCCTTCAGGAACAAACAAGAGGCATGAACTGAAGCTAAAGTAGGAGAGATCTAAGGTAAACATAATGAGGAATTGGATTGTTTTTAAGAATATGGCCAATGTTTCATTGATTTAGTCATTCACTTAATGAATGATGAGCAAATGAAAAATACATTTATTAAGCACTGATTATGTGCCAGGCACTGTGCTCAGGAAACAAAAAAACCAAAACAGTTTCTGCCTTCAAATAGCTTATGTTCTAATAGGGAAATACAATACATATAATGGCATATAATGTTTTGGTCAAGGAAGTCAAAGGGATAATAACAGGTGTCAAAGAGTATTGGAATGACATATCCTTTCCCAGAATTATAGTATTGATTTAATGATTATTTATGGCATGAAGATGTCTAAGGAGCAGCAGCATGCTGGATCTGGGACAAGCTAGAAGAAATGGTAAAAACTCTCTAATTAAAAAACTAGGAGCCCTGGAGTAGGAGGTGGAGTGCCTAGAATACACCTCATATGTGCACTGGATTGTGCCAGCTGCTGGGGACCAAGTTAATTTTAGGTAAAACATGGTCCCTGTCCTCATGGAATTTACAATCTAGTAATCTGGCAGTTGGTTATCTGTTCAAGGATAATTTAGGTGCAGACAGGTAGGTGGATTGGATAGGAAGGTAACACTGGTATTGAGAGTCAGGCCTGGGGTTCTAGTCTCAGCTTTTCCTTGAACAAGCAATGTGGCTTTGGATAAGCCACTTTTCATCTCTGGGCCTTAGTTTCCTCATGATAGGGACAACTGAGATGAACAAGATGCCCTCCTGCGATGGGATGCTAATGATGAAACCCTAAAAGGCCCTGGACTTTCCCATGTGGCCCAGGTCCCTGCCATTTGCCTAGGGCACTCAGCCCTTCCCAGTTGCTTGCATTGTGGCTTTGACCTTGCCCTCATCTCCAATTCTCCATTATCTCTAGCCTAGCCCAGCCCTTCGCTGTCTGTTACCTCAAGATCACCCGTGGCCCCTTCTCACCCTTAATTCTATCTTAGACCCCTTCCACATGGCTCAGGTCCCTGGCATTCACCTGGGGCACTCAGCCCTTCTGGGTCCTTCTCTGTTACCTCCCAGTCACCCTAAGCTATTGGCTACACTATAAAAAGTCAGTCTTGTCTACCAACTTGCTCAGATTCCTTAAGATTCTGGTCTGGTTATGCTCAGATTCCTTAAGAGTCTGGTCTGTTTGTCAATGCAAGTGTCACAAATGCTTAGATTCTTAAAATATGGAAAATAGGGAAGATTCTTAAAATCTCACCCACCTTAATTGGTGTTTTAATAAATGTTGTCTCTGAAAGAAGGCTTGAATCGAATTCATTCGAGGCAGGACCCACATCGTCTGCCCTTGAATTTTGGGGTTCTCAGCACCCCTACACCCCAACACTTGGACCTCAATAAGTGCTCCTGTTTCCATAGTACCTTAAACTTTACAAGAAACTCTCTTTACAGCAACCCTGTGATTTAGGTAGTGCTGATATTTTTATGCCCATTCTACAGATAAGGAAACTGAGGCTCACAGAGTTTAAGTTATTTGCCCACAGTTGCACAGCTAGTAAGTGTCAAAGCTGAGAATTGAATCTAGGTCTTCTGATTTTAGGTCTAGTACTCTTTCC
This sequence comes from Vombatus ursinus, assembly GCF_900497805.2. NCBI lineage: Eukaryota > Metazoa > Chordata > Mammalia > Diprotodontia > Vombatidae > Vombatus > Vombatus ursinus. The sequence continues at coordinate 2,674,297 of NW_020954641.1, read as the reverse complement.
ACTGTACTATCTTGCCTCTTAAGGAATTTATAATTTAGTAAGTAGATAAGCTACATACATAAATAACTGTAATACAAAATAGAACATTATATAAGAGAGGTAAAAACAATTCTTTGAGAATTCATAGCAGAGAAAGATGACAGTAAAATCAGAGGAGGCATAATTGAAAAGGTAACATTTGAATTGGCCTTTCCATGATCCCTTAACGATTTTCTCTTCAGGGTCAGCTCAGTGAAATACAATTAAGATGCTGGGGTCTTTCTGCAACCTTCCCCCAACTTCACTGTTGCCTTTCCTCTACTAAAAGCTGGCCTACCTTAAGGCTTCTCAATCACTCAACTGTGGGGTCAATTCAAGTTGCCAAGATCCCATGCTTGGGACAGGGATACAAAGGTAAAAAATGATACTTCCCTTACCCTTAAGAGCCTTGCAGTCTATTTGTAGGGGGGGAGAGGGTGGAAAGGGAACAGGGAGAAGGTATGGAAATATGACATGAACACCAATAAAGATTTTACAAGTTTGATTGTGATAGGGCAAAAGACAACCAGTAAAGTACCATAAGTAGGATGGAGGAATGTGTGTGGGGATAAATATTGATTGCATTTGATTGAATTGAGGGAGAGAGAACTTTCAGCTATGGGGAAATCCTCATGAAGGAGGGGCCATCTGAGTTTCGCTTTCAGGGACAGGTATACATTGGAGTCTATTCCATGCTTGAGAAATGGCACGAACCCTGGTTATGAGAGAGAAAAGGATGGGTAAAGAGAGACAAAGAATAGCTTAGTTTAGCTGCAACATGGAATATATTGGTAAGAGGATGGGGCTATAATGGGAGATGAAGCCTTTCTTTATAGAGGGCTCAGAACTCTCCAGGTAACTCTTCACTTTCCATCATTGGCTCTATTTGGTTTCAAATCCAGGCAGGTTGTGTCCCTCGGGGTATTCCATGGTGTCCCTACCTCTTTTCCTTTTGGGTATTGTCTTCGTTTGTTATACTGTAAGATCCTTGAGGACAAGGACTGATTTTCTTTTTCTTATTTGTTCCCTCAGCACTTAACACAGTGTCTGGAACAAAGCAGGCACTTAATAAAGTTATTAAATTGAATGGAAAAGATAAGACTGTAAAGATAATTTGGATCCAGATGGTAGAGGGCCCTAAATAGCAATCTTAGTATTTTATACTTTAGTGGATAGGCAATGGGGAGCCATTAAGGGTTTTTGAATACAGGAGTGACATTGTGAGAAGGGTTCATTAGGAAGATGACTCAGGTGGTAATGTGGAGGATGGTTTGGAAAGGGAGAGATTAAAAGACAGAAAAATCAGGTAGAAAGAAGTTGTGATAGTGTGGGAGAAAGTGTTCAAGGCCTGAGTTAGGAGGAGCATCAAGGGATGTAGAGATTTTCAGGATAGTCATTGCTCTGTCTTGGCCTGTTCCCAGTCTGGGATACACCCCAGCAGAAGGCATTTGGGGAAGTTCTTCGGACTCCAAATCCAGTGCTCTTTTCTCTGCAACACGCTACCTGCCCCAAACTTGAGAGCTGGAAGGGAACTTTGTACAAGGCAGTCCTGATCTCTTACATCCAAGAATTTTTCTGAGAAGCACAATTCAATTTCACTGGAGCTCCTGGAAATCGTGTCTAAAATACAGGAAGTGCAGGAAGCCAGCAATTGTCTTCATGTTATGGGTAACACAGTCACTTGGCCTGATGGCCAGAGGCCTTAATAGCTATAACATGTTTACTTCCCCTGACTCTTTGGCAAGGTATAAAGTGCGAATATATTGTGGGGAAATCCAAGGACCATGAGTTGCCAACCGGCTTCGGTCTCAGAGGTTCTGCCTCTCGTCCATTCAATGTGAAATGTCAAAGGGAGAAGAGAAGGGGCTCTTAGGACATGTGTGTTAGAAAATAAAACATAAAACATAGACTGGTAGAGCTGGAAGAGACCTTAGAGGATAAATCACAGAACGGCAAGGTCGGAAGGGATATTGCAGACGATTTGGCTAAAGCTCTTTGTTTTACAGATGGGGAAACTTCTGTTCAGAGAAAGGAGCCTACCTGCCCAAGGTCACACAGTGAATTAGTACCAGATCTGGGATATGGATCCTGGTTTCTCCAGGACTCCAATGACACTGGTCTTGCTGTTCCATGAAGAAGACAGTTCATCTCTCAGTTCTGGGAATTTTCTCTGGCTGTTCCCCATGCCTGGAATGTCCTCCCTCCTCCTCTACCTCCTGGCTTCCTTTAAGTCTCAACTAAAATCCCATCTTGTATAGGAAGTTTTTCCCAACCCTTCTTAATTCTAGTGCCTTCCCTCTCTTAGGCAGCTAGGTGGAGAAATGGATAGAGTGCCAGGCTGGGAGTCAGGAAGACTCATCTTCCTGAGTTTAAATCTAGCCTCAAACACTACTAGCTGTGTGACCCTGGGCAAGTCACTTAACCCTGTTGGCCTTAGTTTCCTCATATTGGAACTGGAGAAGGAAATGGCAAACTACTCCAGTATCCTTGCCAAGAAAACCCCCAAAATGGGGTCATGAAGAGTCAGACATGACTGAACAACAACTTCCTCTCTTAATCATTACCAATTTATCCTGTATGGCTTATTTATACATAATTTGTTTGCTTTCTATCTCCCTCGTTAGACTGTGAGCTCTTTGAGGACAGGGACAGTCTTTTGCCTCTTTGTGTATCCCCCTAGTGCTTAGCATAGGGCCTGGCACATAGTAGGTACTTAACAAATGTTTACTGACTCTCTTCCCACCACATCACTGACTGCTGAAGGTCATGGCTTTTCCTCTGATCTCATATGGCCACATCAGGGACATAAAGTAGACATCAAAATATCACAGTTTGCAGAACAGGGAAATGATATCCTATACGGCATCAGTACCTGAACCAAGAACAAGCCCTCCTACTTCACATGCTTCTTGGAGCCACCTGAAGGTTACTGCACATTTCCCCAGTTCTACAGGATATGCCCTTCTATAATTTCCCCATCCATCTTGAGTTCAGGAGGTAGGGAGTAGATTAATTCCTCCTCCATTCACAACCTTCAGTGTCTCCCCATTGCTTGCCAAATAAAGTATAAACTCCCAATTCTGGCATTTTAGACCCCATTTTGGGGCACCCCCCTACCTTTTGAACCTTATGTCTCCACCCCACCCTTTGAAACACACATATACTCTGAACTCCAGTCAAACTGAGTTATTCACTATTCTGTGGGTTTGATCACACCATTACCCACACTTGGAACAGGTTACTCACCAATTTCTGCTTTTTGAAGTCTACACTTTCTTTTAAGGCCCAGATCAGGAATCTTCCCTGCCCCCTCCTCATTCTCATTTCTACCTCCCTCCACTGAAATTGGTCTTTCCTTCCCCACAAGTCTCCTAGCACTTTGCCTGGACATCTGCTTTGCCGTTAGCTCATTTTCTTATTCACATACATACATTTTCCTTCTCTTAGGTTTCTAAGCCCTTTGAGAACAGGGATGATGTCTTTTTTATCTTTGTTTTCCTAGTATCTAGCACATAGTAGGTCCTAATAATAGTAGGCTTATTGATCAGTGGTTGAAATGAATCTGTAGGAGCCTCTTCCAGAGGCTGGAAGAGGATTCAGGGGGCTGCACTATTAATTCAGCATCTAGGTCTCCCAACCCACAAATGCTTGTCTGAAGATGCCAGGGATCAGTTCTCCAGGGTGTTCAGATTTTCCGTGTCCAGATTCTCACTGTCTGTCTGCAGAAGATGGCCCTTTTTAGATAATGTAGCCAGTGAAAAAGTCCATTCAGAGCCCAGTGCCAGCTCTCCTCTGCCTCCCTCCCCCACCTGCTTCCCTCTCGGCTGCTACAGTACAAACAGAGGGTCCACAGAGCCCTGCTGTGTTAGCTCTTTCATTCCAGAGACTCGTGTTTCCCTGAAGCCTCCCCAAGCTAGAGCTCAGACCCTTAGACTAAGTAAGAAAGATGCTTCCTGACCCTCACTTTAGCCTGGTTTCCCAGTTACTCAGACAGGCATGAGCCTGGCCTGACCCTGATCTGGCTCCTGCTTCAGTGCTAAAGCCCTTCAGCCTCAGCTGAGAGACTATGAAACTTCCTTCAGCATGGCTGGCCCCCACCCCAGAAGCAACTAGTGCTGATTACAACTAGGATGCCCCAAATCAAACAACAAACTCTCTCCCCAACTCCAGCCCCACTCAGCACCCACCCACAAACTCAGCTGTCATGCAATGAATTAATGAGAAATAGCTGGCCTTGACAGACACCTCCCCCTGACTCCTTTGCAGAGGTGGGGGGTGGGGATGGGGTGGTCTATGGGTATGGAACATTGTACATGATGCAAGATCGTTCCAACATATTGAAAAGTTTTGCTGATTGTTTTCTCATCTTCCTTTTTTTTCTGTTAAAAAAGTTCTTCAATGAAAAGGATGGTGTCCCAAAAGGGGGAGGAGGAGAAGACAGAGGGACATCTAGGTGATATGAAAACAAAAGATAACAGTGAAAAAAGATCTATTAAGAAAAACAGGTTTCTTTAATAAATTATCAGCCAAGATAATCAAAATGTTCAAGTGAGGACCTTAATAACAGTCCTTCTTTGAAAAAAAATGTTTTTATTTTATGAAATATTTCCCAATTATATGTGAAAATTTTTTAACATTCATTTTTTAAAATTTCGAGTTCCAGATTCCCTCCCTCCCTCCTGCCCTCCCCCACCCCTTGAGAAGACCAGCAATATGATAGCAATTATACATATGAAGTCACGAAAAATATATTTCCATATTAGTCATATTTTAAACACCTCCCCCCAAAAAAACAACAAAACAGAAGAATAAAGAATGTAAAAAAAAAGTATTCAGCAGTAATTCAGCACACTGTATATGGCTCCCTTTCTAAGGGCATATTCTAGAGGACAGAGAAGCCCGAGCATAATGTGACCCTTGGAATAAGGAGAGGTTAATTCTTTTTCCTTTCCTAACACTCATCTCCCAGTCCACTGAACCCTGGTCTCCCCTCAGGGTTTCCATAAGCCTTTCTCCGGTTTGGGGTCTGGGAATGCAAGATTGAGTTAGAATAAATCTTAGAGATTATCTAGGTCCAGCACCTCATTTAACAGATGAAGAAACCGGGTCTCAGACAAAGGTAGTGACACGCCCAAGAGCACACAGGGGTGTGCACTCAAGGGGTGGGGGAAGGGCAAGAGGCAGGGAGAGAATGTGGAACTCAAAAATTTTTAAAATGAATGTTAAAAATTTTTTTTTACATATAATTGGGAAATATTTAATGAAATAAAGTGGCAGAGAAAGGACTTGAAAGCAGTTCTCATCTGATTCTCATTCAGGGCCTTTTCCTCGTACTACACCATTATCCTGGAGACAATGCTCGGACGTCTCTTAGACCAACTAGTGGTGGTCAAAGACACCAAGTGACTTAAATTATGTGGGAAGGAGACCTGCAGAGCTAAGATGATGGCTTCTTCATTTCTTTACCAAAAAATCAAACTTCCATGTGGCCAGTACTGCTAGGACAGAAGCGAAAGGAACTCAGGCCCAGCAGGTGAGGCCCAGAGGGCATCTTAATGAAAGCTGTCATTTTAAAAATAATACTTTAAGGTTTGCAAAGTGCTTTGCATTCTTTATCTCCTCATTCTCTATTACTCACACACTTTACATTCCGCCCAGTCTGGTCTATTTGCTGTTTGCTGTTCCCTGTTCCCTGTACAGTACATTCCATCTCCCGTCATCTCATCTGCTATGTGCCTCCATGACTTTGCCCTGGCTGTCTCCCATGCTTGGAATGCATTATCTCCTCATCTCCACTAGAAACTTTCAAAAATCAGCTCAAGTGCCCCCTCTTCCAAGAAACCCAACTTGACCCCACCCCCATCCCTAATATTATTGTAAATTTATCTTGTATCTATTTTCCATTTATTTTTCTGCATACATATTGTCTCCCTCCATAGACTGTCAGCTACTTGTGGGCAAGGACTGTTTATTTTTGCCTTTGGAACTAAAGGGCCTACTACATATAGTAGTAGGTGCTTTAAAAATACTTGTTGAACAAATGAATGAATGAATGAATGCATGAATGATCCTGACCACAGTCCTGAGATAAAGGGGCTCTAGGTTCTCCTTCTATTTTAGAGAGAGAGAATAAGCAGCTTGGTCCATGATAGCAAGTAAGGGTTTGGGCCAAGATTCTAATCCAAACTTTTTTTGACTCCCAATCCAGAGCTAACTGCTCTATACTACTCACCAGCCTCAGTGTATCTTCATCAGTGACTTTTCTGTACATAACGGCCCTCCAGTGTTCAAAGTACTTTCACACTCATTATGTCATTTGCTTCTCAGCAGTCCTGGGAAATGGGTATGTCAAACATTATTAAACCCATTTTAGAGGGAGAAATCTAAAGCCCACTGAAAGGCAGTGACTCAAGGTCATGTGCTGGTAAGGGATGTCTTGGCTCTTTGCCCAAGGTTCTTAACACTACACTGTGTAGCCTCCACACAATCCATGGTGCTTTTATGAGAATGTTGTAAGACATCGAATCTTTTAGCAGTGCTTGTCAAAAGTTGTTACTTTTAATAGGACAATGTGTGAATATCCTGCTGATTATTGGAAAGTTTCCCCAGAATTAATTCTACACAGCATTAATCTGTTTGCCAAACCTTCACAAATGTTTTTAATAGTCAATTGGTACTGAAATAACATCCTGATACAGTTAAATTAAATACACATTTAATTCATGTAATTCTGGCAGATGGTTCTCCTTAAATTGCTGTTTGTTTTAGAAAGATGCTTACTTTCAAAGAAGCATAAGGTGTCAGGGCTGGAAGGGCCCTGAGAAGATAGAATATAGACCAGGGGTGGGGAACCTGTAGCCTCGAGGCCACATGTGGCCTTCTAAGTCCTTGGGTGTGACCTTTTGACTGAGTCCAAGTTTTATATTTTTTTTATTAAGGGGATTTTTTCTGTGAAGTTTGGATTCAGTCAAAGGGCCACACTTGGGGACCTAGAAGGCCTCATGTGGCCTCGAGGCCACAGGTTCTCTACCCCTGATATAGACTGTCAGATTTGGAAGTTATCTTACAACATAGCACATGGAATGACAAAGCTAGAAGGGACCTTTAGAATATATGATATTAAAGTTAGAAGGGATCTTGGATTATAAGATGTAGGATTTCAGAGTTAAAAAGTACCTTAGAAAATGGAATGCCAGAGCTGGAAGTGACCATAGAGAGCATGGAGCCCAACTGCCTCATTTTACAGATGGGGAAACTGAGTCCCACAGTGGGGAAATAACTTGCTGTAGGTCACATAGCTAATAGGCAGAACCAGGACTCAAGACCAAGTCTTCTGATTCCAAGTCCAGTGCTCCTTCCTCAATTCCATGCTGGGCAGAGCACCAAGTTACATTTCCTAAATGAGAGAGAGCCATTCTGAAGTTTGGGAGCAATCTGTGTAATCAATGTTGTCCCAATAAGTTGGCAGAATAGAAACATACCTACCTAACTTAATTTGGGGGCAGCATCAAAAGTCCTTCCCTACAAATATTTCTCCTATTATGTCATTGTATTTGACATTTTATCACCAGAGTCACCATCAGAGGGCAGCACAATGGAGTGGAAAGAGTCCCAAGACCCTGGAGCCAGGACACCTGGGTCTTAAAGTTGAATATTCCACTAACTCCCTGTATATATTTGGCAAGTCACATTGCTTCTGTAAGGGGCTGTTCGTTCTTCTATAAAATAAGAGGGGTTGGACTAAATAAGATTCTTTGCAGCTTGAAATTCCAGAAGGCTATAACACTAATATGTCACCATATCAGGAAATGGATCTGAAGCAGGGGGTAAAATAGATAGAACCAAAGATCCAACAAAGGAGATCATTAGACTCCATTAAGGCAATTATACCTATTAGGTAGTAGTGTTTGATGGAAGAGATCTCAGTCACAGGACAGAGGAATGTGTGTTTGTGCCTCCTAGAAAGGTGTTTATTGTGGGACCCTAGGGAACTTTGGACTATGCCATCTCATTCCCTTAGCAAATATTTAATGTCTGTTGCATGACCTTTAATATTGGGTTTCTTTCTTTTTAACTAGAAATTTATTTTGATCCATTCTGGACAAAGTTTGGTGAGATTTTTTTGGTTTTACCCAAAATGTGTAGTTAATTAGTGTTTTCGTGAAGTTTCTTATTTGGGTTTCATGCCAAAATGAAATGCCTGAAAATGGTAAGCTGTACCTCCTATGTCAAAGACCTCTCTGACACGCAAGTCATATGTCTGCCTAGTCTATGCCATCTCTCTGTCTCTCTTTGTCTCTGTCTCTCTGTCTCTCTGTCTCTGTCTCTGTCTCTGTCTCTCTCTCTCTCTCTCTCTCTGAAACCCAGGAGGTAGAAAGGACAATGGAATATGGAACATTATAGCACCAGGACTGAAAGAGTCCTTAAAATGTAGAGGGTCAGAGTAGGAACAGATATGAGAACATAGAAGCTGGAATGTTAAGGAACCTTAAAACAAAGGATGTCAGAGCTGGAAGGTCCCTTAGAACATTAACTGCAGAATTTCAGAGCTAGAAGGGAAATTAGGCTATAGAATTTCATAGCTATAAAGTACTTTGGAATATGGAGAGGCAGGATGGTGTAGTAGGGTATCTGAAATTACATTCAAATCCTGTGGGAAAAGTAATATTTGTCCTATATATCTCATCAATTGTTGTGAGTAAAGAGCTTGGTAAACCCTGGAGTACTGTACTTATGTCAATTCTTGTCAGAGCATAAAATATGGAATGTTGGAGCTTAAAAGTACCTTAGAACACACGGAAAGTTAGAGCTGAGGGAGATCCTTATAACACAGATCATCAAATGTCAAAGGTGGAGTCTTAGAGATTATCCTGTCCAGATCCGAGATGTTGCAGATGGACAACCAGAGGCCCAGGGAGAGATCAGGCAGGTGCTGGGAGCAAATACTTGGATCTAAATCTTTTAACTCCCAGCCCAGGACTTTTTCTCCTCTACCTCCCACAACTTCCTAGATGGTCTCTCTGCGTGGAGTGTGATCTGTGCACAGCTGCTGGGGTAATTGTTTCTAAACACCATTTTTATCTTGTCATTCCCTCCCTCACTCCCCCAACCAAAAATATATTTTTAAAAAGACTCCCTATCACCCATTCAACCACCCAGGGAGATCTCCTTAAGCATGCTCTGCATACATGAGTCTGATTCCTACTTTTGTTCCTTTGGTTAGACTGCCTGACTGCCTGCTCTTGCCTGTAAGCTAGTATGTCCTCTAGGTCCTTCCATCCCTCCATTTCCTATTTCTACCCATATTTAAAGACCTCCCTTCCTCCCGGAAGCCTACTCTTGATTATTTGTCTAGTCTATGCCATCTCTCTGTCTCTGCATCTCTCTATCTCTGTGTATCTCTCTCTCTCTCTCTCTCTCTCTCCCTATTTCTGTCTCTGTCTCTTTCTGTCTCTTCTCTCCCTCTTAATAATGCTACAAGAAGTCAGGGCAGGAAGTTTTTGTCAGGGTTGGTTAGGAAGGGCTTCATGGAAGAGGTGATATATGACTATGCATAGCCTTGAGGGAGGGATAGGATTTAGATAGATTACTCTGCTTTGAAGTTGTGGGGTCAGGGAGACAAAACTAGATTAGGAGCTGTTAGATCTGCGTTTGAATCTTGACTCTGCTACTACTATTAGCTGTGTAACCATTAGCAAGGGGTCTCAAAGTCTCAGTTTCCCTATCTCTAAAATGTAGTTAATAATATCTGCCCTGACAGTCTCAAAGCGTTATTTTGAGGATCAAATAAGATAACTTATATAAAGAGCTTTGTAAACTATAAAACACCAACATAATTATTGGATATTAATAGCCTTATTATTGATTATTGTTGATAGTGGTTATTCCTGAGTCAACTGCCTATGCATGGTTAGACCACTGAAAAATCAGAGCTAAGATCAGAATTTATAACAAACAAGAAGAAAGAATAGAAATGAGAAAATGATATGGCATACAATTAAAGGATTTAACTCTGAATTATTTAAACAAGCTATTGAAAATCAGAAATAGTAAATGGATAGCAGAAATGATATTGACATTCAGTATAATAATTTTATCCAGAAGTTAAACCAATGTAAATTAATTCCTACAATAAGGAGACAACAAAGGAGGCCAGAAAGCACCTTCATCAGCAAACATTTGACTTTCTTGACAAATGGAGAGAGGTGGCTGCCAAAGGCAACACAGATCTAAAATATAAACTCATCTGTAAAATCTTATGAAGAAGGATGATTTATGATTATCAGAAGTATTGTTTCATAAAGCAGAGAGAGGCAGTGCAGGGTAAAACAAATTTGATGAAAGCTTGGCAAAATATCCAACTAAGCAAAGTCATTCCAAGGGCATTCAATCATGAAAATGGAAAAGAGGAGTACAAACAGAAGAAAAATGGAAAAGACTTGTAAAAATTATTACAGCAAACTTTCTTACATCAAGGACAGTAGAACCATCATACTTAAACCCTGATTTCCAAGTCTTTGAGGTGCTTAAAGAGGAAGCAGAAATAGCACTAAAGGGAACAAAGATGGGGAAAGCTACCAGACTAGATCAAATATATAGAAAGGAGATTCATGCTGGAGATGATACAGTTGTGGGGACATTGAAGGATCAATTTACAAGGTATCTAAAGATAGGAAGATGTGAAAGACATAGTCAAAATCTCAAACTTCACCAAAACCAAAAAAGTGACTGAAAAAACATCAGCAGCTACTGACCTCCATGCTTACTTTCCCCTGTACATAAAATCTTTATGAGGGATATTTATATATGAATTGAGGGTGTCCTCAATGAGAGTGTTAGTAAAGAACAAACAGGCTTTCAAAAATGATATTCAACATTGGGGCACCTTTATTATCTCACAGTTTATTCAAAGATGTAGAAAATATAAGTTCTCCAAGCATGACTTGAAAGAAGAGATGCGAGAGGATACCCTCCCATCCCACTCCTTCATGAAGATAGGACTTTTACATAGGACTTTTATATGCACATGCTTTCAGACTTTTTCAATACACTGATCAATTGTGCTGATTACCCCTTCCCCCCTTTTGTGTTTAAAAAATACTGTTATATGGAATGGTTCTCTGGGAAGAGGAGGAGGATGCTGGGGAAAATTATGATGCCATAAAAAAAGGCATCGATAAAAGCTTATTTAAATTTCTTCAATTTAAAAAAGAGAATACAAGATACCTTTTTTTTTGTTTGTTATTTTTTAGAAAAGCATTCAACTCAATAGAACAAAATGCCACTTTGCAGGTTGTTTTGCAGCAAAGTGTCTCCCATATCAAGATCATTCAAGATTCCTTGAGAGATGTAAGATAAATAGCTGTTTTCAATGACCTTTTCATAATAAACATCAGGTGAAGCATAAAATGGAGAGATGTTTGCCCTTGAGAGGTATCCAATACTGCAATGGAGAGATCCAGTATAGAGTTCAGGTGGAGAAGGGATTACCAGTAGATGGTAAGATCTTTCAGATAGTCCTGTTTATAGATGACATGTGGGTTGCAGCAAGCCCCAAAACATTGCAATGCCTCCTGGAAGAGATCAATCAGTAGCCACTCAAAGGATAGCCATCCACATAAGTAGCCATCCACATAAGAAAGACAAAATGGATGAATAATTTCCATTGCCCAGATTTTAACACGCACTTGAATGTTCAACTTATAGAGCTTGTATGACAATATGTCTATCTGGGACAGACAATACAGATAGACAATGACCTGGGCCCAGAGTTGAAAAAGAGAAAAAGATGGAGGCTGGATTAATTTTGGGAAACTGCAAAATACTTCTTCTGACCACAACCTTTCTTCAACAGTAAAAGTCCGTCTTTGTAATACAAACATTATACCATTGTTGCCAGGAATAGCTTTGCTTCTTAAAAACTAAAGATGAATATCACACAGAGGATAATGGAGAGGTGCAAGGTGGGTAGGAGCAGACTGCAACATAAAACCAACAGGTAACACTGAAGAAGAACAGGGATAAAGGATGGTACATCAAAGAATTCCATGACATGAAGAGAATATGGGCTGGTCATATGGAGAGTGAGAGAAGGATGGCAGGTGGATGGCTAGAGTAATCCCTTGGTACCCTTGTAATATCAGGACAAAGAGAAAAAGGCCTCTGGGGTGGACCCTCTGAATCAAACTTTTAGGAAGAGTTGAATAGGAGTTGTACAAGATGGATTTTATTTTATTTTATTTATTTAAATCATTGGCAGGAATTCCTGAATCAATAAGATTATAGATCTATTTGGGTATTAATAGCAGGAGTGTGCCCTTCTCCCCTGTATCCCACCACTTTTACTGTCAAGATACGGAAAGAGTATCCTTCCGTGGTGTGTGCAGTGCCATGGGCTCACTATCTTTAGAGAGCTTCCTCCATTCTGGTATTCCTCTAATTAGGAAGTCCTTTAAATTAGGACAGAATCTGCCTGAGAGTTCCCCCTCACCCTTCCACATTAATATCTCCACCCCCACCTTCTACAGCCCAGCTGAACAAGCCCTGCTGCTGTTTGTTACACACAACATTCCACCCCCCAGCCTTTCACTGGTTGATCTCCATGCCTAGGATGCTCTTTGTCATCACCTTAGCCTCTTAGAATCCCTAGCTTCCTGCAAGCCTCAGCTCAAGCCCTCCCTTTCACATGTGAAACCTTTTCTGGTTCCTACCTACCCCACTTCTCCCTCCAACTCCTAACACTCTCCATCCCCAAATTGCCTTACATTTATTCTCTCTGGAATATAAACTTCTTGATGGCAGAGACTATTGCTTTTTTGCCTTTGTACCCCCAGCACCTTGTTCAATTTTTGACACATACATAGTAGGTGCTTAATAAATACTTATTGACTGGTCAATTGCTTGAATGTAAGTGTAGTTCTAGGTCTGCCTTTTGGGAAGGATAAATATCTTGCAAGAAATGTGTGTGTATGTATGTGTGCAGTGGGAGGTGGGTGGCAATCAGTTGGCCTCTGTGCAATACCTCCACCCATAAGTCACTGCAAAACAATACCGATATGGCTAACTGAGAAACCAAACACCACCTCAACTGCTGATGTCCAAGTAAGCAGGCCCCTAGACCCAAGCTGAGTCCATTCAGAAATGAGGCTCTGCTTTATAATCTCTGTTTTTGTTTTTTGGTTTTTTGGGGGGGAGTGCGATTGGGGTTAAGTGACTTGCCCAGAGTCACACAGCTAATGAGTGTTATGTGTCTGAGGCTGAATTTGAACTCAGGCTCTCCTGACTCCAGTGCCAGTGCTCTATCTACTTCGTTCTTTATAATTTCTTCCTCTTCTCCATATAAAGCACAGTTCTTCGTAATCCAGAAGTATTTAGGCTTTTTACCCATTCAGTTATTCACCCTACCTTACATTCCAAATTAGTTATGCAACAACCCAGTGTTAAGTGAACCAGCATCTCAGGGGACAGAAATTCTATTGTCTTCTTGATTTGGGTCCCAACATCCTCAATAGACTAAGCATGGATTCTGGTTTTTATTACTACTAATTATCACAACAAATTAAACAGGAGTTTATATTTATATACTGTTTTATGGTAACAAAACACTCATCCATTATCTCACTGGTGCTCCTGGGAGGCCAGCATTAGGAGGACATTAAGGTTCATGGAAGGCTTGCCCAAGAGTCATTGCCAGTCAGGCCTCAAACTCAGGACAGGTCTCCTAATTTGTAGCCCAGGTTCTTTCCATTAGAAGTCATTCAGAAACAAGAAAGCCTTTTGTGCAATTCCCTTTGCCTTGTCTTTAAAAAAATCATTCAAAAGCATCCCTTCCATGCAAAATGACATACTGTCCTCTGCGGAATCCAAGAGTCATCCTTGGTACGATAATTAACATGTGGGTTAAAGGCCCACATAAGATGCCCATTAGCAGAGTACAGACAAACTCTTCTCTGATGAGGAATGAGAGAAGCCAAAAGTTCCATTAACCTAACAGCTTATTGACATTTATCTACTCACAAATAAAAGTTTTAAGGGAAACTGCAAAGCATAGAGAAGGCAGAATTTTGATTTGGAAGGCATTCAGTCTAGGGGACTTCTTTTATTTTTTTCTTTTTGATTCCCCTATGATCCTGAAAGTATTTTCTAATTCTGATTAGCATACAGTCCCATTGAATGCCCAAGCTAGAAAGGACCCTAGAACACAGAACAGAGAATGCCAGAGCTAGAAGGAACCTTGAAAACAGTTCATTGTATGTGAGTGTTGGAAGGGACTAAAGCCAACCCCTTCATTTGGTAGAAAACTTTAAGGAGCCCCAAATTCTCATTCTGGCTTTATCAATTATGTCTGTGTAACCATGGGCAGGTCACTTCTGTTTGCTGAGCCTCAGTTTCCTTTTCTGTAAAAGGGGAGTTCTACCTGTGGCATAGGATTTCTTTGAAGATCACACGCATATTAAACAGCTTTACAGTGCTCCTCTTCCAGATCCCCCAGCAAAGGATCCTTTGAAGCAAAAATCCTGGTTGAATACATGATAGTAACCTTGCTCTTATCCAGTGATAAGCTCAGAGAGTATCTGATTCACTTCATTTTATAGATTGGCTGGCCCAAGGTAACACAGATAATCAGTGGCAGAGACATACTGAAAGTGAAGAATTCCTAGTTGGTCCTGGGGTATCAGAGATCAAGAATTAGAAAAATGTGATCTCTCCATGCCACTGTAGAAGGCATATATACATTGCTATAGCAAACGAAAAAAAAACATATAGCACTGTGGTACAGTGGAAAAATCAATACATCTAGAGTGAGAAGACCTGGTTCAAATCCCACCTATGCCACTGATCACTTTCCAGCATAATACTCTTTTCGATGCACTGAAGTCCTCTTCTGACAGGTCACTGGAATATGCAGGGAACTCTGGTTTTCAGAGATTATTTTAGTGCAAGGTCTCACTCACCCTACCAAGCTAGAAAGGCTCAGAGTACAGGCCAGGTGACAGGCTGTGGAACAGCCAACCAGCTAAGACTGCAGAGGCTCATCACTAGAGGGGCTGATTTTTTTTAAAACCATAGTAATTTACAAATGGAGCAGCTAGGTGGCACCATAGGGCACAGAGCACTAGGCCTGGAGTCAAGGGGACTCATCAACATCCTGAGTTCAAATTTGGCCTCAGACACTTATAAGCTGCACGTGACCCTGGGCTTCAGTTTCCTCATCTGTCAAATGAGCTAGAGAAGGAAATGTCAAACCACTCCAGTATCTTTGCCAAGAAAACCCCAAATAGAGTCATGAAGAGTTGGACATGACTGAAACCAGTAAACAACAACAAAACTTACAAATACCCTCTACTAAAGTATAGAGGATTGGGGATCTGCACCAATGAAAGGAGGACTCCAAGTGATGAAATCATGGATCCCTAGAGTACTGAAATATTTTATAAAAATACTTTACTAATCTTTGAAGAGAAAACTCAAGACTCTTCTTCTTTGTCATTCTTGAGTTTCTTTTTTGAAGGAGGATAATGCATCTTCTACTAGTCTCTTAGCCTTCAGGAACACAGGAAGGAATGATTTCTAAGTTCAACAAGAACCTTTAGGGAATAGTTTCTCAGATTTAGAAGAAAAGATCTGGTAATGAAACATCTGGGTAGTTCAGTGGATAGAGTATTGGCTCTGTAGTCTGGAAGACCCGAGTTCAAATCCATCCTCAGATACCTTGCTAACTGTGTTACCCTAGGCAAATCATTTAACTTCTGTCTGCCTCAATTTCTTTAACTGTAAAATGGAAATAATAACAACACCTACTTCCCAAAGTTGTTGTAAGGATCAAATGAAATAATTTCTAAAACACTTAGCATGGTGCTTGAAACATTGTAGGAACTTAATAAATATTTCCTTATGTATTTCCTTCCTTCTTTATTTCCTTCCTTCCTGAAGGTCTATTGATTGGGCATGACTCCAAGATTCAGAGCAGAGCTTGAGTGGGTTAAGGGAACTGTCAGAAGCAAGATTATGATTCTCTTAAGAGAGAAGCTTTCTGAGCCTTGGGTTTCAGAGATCCATAAAAAAAAGGATCTCTTCATGCTTTTGTAGAAGGTGTACATAAATTGCTATAGCAAAACAAAACAAAAACAAAAACAACTCAATAGCCACTGTTGTACTGCAGAAAGATCAATGGATTTAGAGCTAGAAGACCTGGTTCAAACCCAACCTGTGCCACCGATTACTTTGTATGACTGTAGGTTAGTCATTCAACCTCTCTGGGCCTCAGTTTCCTCATCTATAAAAATGTGGGTTGGATTTGTTGTTGTGCCAATAGTGTCCAACTGTTCATGGCCCCATTTGGGGTTTTCTTGGCAAAGATAGTGGAGTGGTCTGCCATCTTTCTCCAGCACATTTTACAGATAAGGAAACGGAGGCAAACAGGGATAAGTAACTTGCCTACAGTCACACAGTTAGTAAGTGTCTGAGACCAGACTTGAATTCACAAACACGAATCCTCCCTCCTTCAAGCACAGCACTCTATCCAATGTGCCACCTAGCTGGATTATATTACCTCTAAGGTACTTTTTCAGCTCTAACTCTGGGATCCTATGAAATCATGTTTTTGTAGTACATTGAAGTACATGATTTCCTTACAACTGGCAAAGGAGGGAGTGGAAGTATTATTCTTCTCACTTTATCAAAGAGGAAATTGAGGCCCTGAAAAGCTGAGTGATT
Source organism: Vombatus ursinus (assembly GCF_900497805.2). NCBI lineage: Eukaryota > Metazoa > Chordata > Mammalia > Diprotodontia > Vombatidae > Vombatus > Vombatus ursinus. The sequence goes on along the minus strand of NW_020954641.1, from coordinate 2,657,563 downwards.
TATCATAGGATCAAGAATTTAGAGATCATTCAGTTCAGTCCCTTCATTTCATACATGAGAAAACTAAGAGAGATTAAATGACTTGGACCACAAACCAGGTCCTCGAAATCCAAATTCAGTGTTCTTTTCTACTCCAGCAGCCACATTGGAGCTCCCCGCTCTTCCTCAAGGGATAATATTATCAATTTCACATTTCTATAGTCACCAAGTCTTAATTATAATTAACGTCATTTCTTTTCTTCTCTTCAGTCAGTGGAACTAATATTTTCCTCTGAACTAGAAATGCTAAATTGCTAATTGTCTCCCTAGAGTTTCACTTCTTCCAAAGATAACTTCAGTGATTTCATCCTTGTTGAGAAGAATTAAAATGTTGCTCTTTTTGCTCAGGTGCATGAAACTCCCTGAGGTCATGGTATGTAAGAGTGACACACATATAATCAGACTAGGCAGTCAAATTTTACTGGAATGCAGGGTTGGAACTGTTTGGTTGGTCAATATCATACCTTGTGATGAAACTGTCCAAAGGAGAATTGTCCAAAGGGTCAGCCATCTTGCCTTACAGCCACCTTGGTGTGAACTCTGTCTATATGTGCTTGTGAGTATGTGATAGTGGTTGAGGGTGGGGTGGAAGGCAGAGTCTTATCTGACCCTTTGAATTGGGAAAGGATCACACATAAAATTACCATTATCAGGGTTGTAAGGACATTTGTGGGTCTCCTTGGTAGATTTTGGAGGCAATTTAAAATAGGAATTGTAGTGATTTAATGAGGCTATCATTCCTATTTTAAGCTCTGTTTTTAAAATGCCCCAGCGAGACACATAATGTGCTGATTTGGGATATTAGTTGTGTGACCTAGGACAAGTCCCTTCTCTTCTCTGAGCTGTTAGGCTTTTTTATTTTTTAATCCATAAAATGGGGATAATAATGCCTGTGATATCTCTCTCACAGAGGTGTTATAAACCTTAAAGCATCATAGAAATGGAAATGTGAATCATCATCATCATCTCAACCATCATAATTATGATGATAGATATATGATAGAGTTTTGTTCAAGGATTATACAAATATTACACTTGGTTCTCTTTTTTTAGACTAATTTTCTTTTTTAAAATTAAATTTATTTTTTTCAATTAAAAATTTATTTGCTCATCCTCTTACTTTTTCCCTCCTCATTGGAAAAAAGAGCAAATCTTTTTGATGAATATTCACACTCAAGAAAATTCATCAAACAAAAATAATTTCCATATTGGTCATGTCCAAAAAAAGGGATCATTCTGCACCTTGAGTTTATCATCTCTCTGTCAAGAGGTGGGCAGCATATTTCATTACTGATTCTCTGAAATTGAGGTTGATGATCATACTAAACAGTCCTTAAAGTCTTTCAAAGCTGTTTATTTAGATTCATTCTCAAAGCCATATGAGAAAGGTACTGAGGAATAACAGAACACCTATCTGATTGATGCCACTGCCTGCCAATGAAAGTATTAGAATGCATGTGGAGGATGAGTCAGCCATCTGAACAGTATAAGAACTTAATAAAGTAAATAAAAAATTAATTCTATAGCTCCATAGTAAAGTCTCAATTATCCAACCTTTCCCCAGTCCTAGGAATGGTACCAAAAGACTGAAAGGGGAGAAAATTTTTAGATTTTCAAAATGTGAAAAAGGGGTGAATGCTGAAAATTATAGACAAATAAAGTTGAGATGGATCCCTGTCAAAATTTTCAAATGGGTCAAACATTTTAGTATGTAATCACTTAAAAAAAGAATGTGGTGATCTTTAGAAGCCAACTTGGGTTCATTAGTTCACTAAAAATAAGTCAGACCAAATTAACTTCATTTCCTTTTTTTGATAGATTTAGGGAAATACAGTAGACATTATATCTTGATCTTAGTAAAACAATGGACAAATTTTCTCTTAATACATTTATAGCTAAAGTGGTTAAAGGTGTTGTACGTGACAGCAAATTAAATGAATTTGCAAATGGTTGAACAACTGTACTTAAAGAGTAGAGCTTTGTGTCAGCCTGGATTGGGTAAGATCTCGTCTGCAGTAGTTCTCAAAGTGTGGTCCAAGGATCCTTGAGACCCTTTCAGGAGGTCTATGAAGTCTAAACTATTTATATGAGAGGTTTTAATTTCTAATGCAATAAATATTATAGTTATATTGATAGTTATAACTCATATAAACAAAAGCTCTTGGGGGGGTCCTTAATTTTGAGAGTGTAAAGGAGTCCTAAGACCACTAAATTTAAGAATTGCTGTCCTAATAGAAGCCTATAGGGCTCTGTCCTTGGTCCTGTCCTATCTGTCATTCCCCCCTCCCCCCATGATTTAAACAGATAAAAGAGATATACAGATGAAATAAGACAGTTCTTGCAATCAAACAACACAAAATCTAGTGGAGTACGAGTGAGAGAATAATAACTCAGATTTATGTGGTACTTTAAACATTTCACAAAGCAATTCTCTCAAAATTACAGGAGTAATGCAAGAATCATCTCCATTTGACAGAAGAAGAAACTAGGACTTAGAGAAGTGAAAGCACTTGGACAACATTGCACAGATAGTAGATGTTCCAAGATCAGCTCCAAATGTCCTGACTCCATGTCCTGACTTTCATGACACCACATTTCATGCTCACATATACCTATGATAGACTATGTGTACAGGAGACATCACTTCACGCTAGTAATATTAGGGGAAACATCATGGAGGAAGTAGTAGCTGGATTCCAAAGGTTGTATAAGATTGCAATAGGTGGAGCAGGAAGGGGATGGAATGAGCAAAGGAATTAGTGGATGCAAGAGTACTTTGTAAATTGAAAAAGTGTTCCATAAATGTCAGGTAGCATTCACCTATAAAGCTGAGTGATTATTGGAAAGAGTATTGGATCTACAAGGAGAGGATGACTCAAATCCTGACCCTGACATTAACTTTGTGACTTTTTTAAAAAAAAAATCTTAAAATAAGAATAATTAATCTTATTAGAAGGGGTTGTATTGAGCTAAATAGGGTATTGAAACATTGCCTGAAAGCAAATCTATAAAAATGTCATTTTACTACTTATTGCCAAATCTATGCAGATGATTTCCAAATATACACAATCAGATTTCATTTTTCTCTTGAGCTCCAGTCCCACATTTTCAACTACCTGCTGGACATCTCTACCTGGAGGTCTTATGGCCACCTCAAACTCAACTTGTTTCCCCCAAAATGAAGCCTTCTTCCTGAAACCTACCTCCCTTCTTAACTTTCCTGCTTCTGTTGAGGACACCACTATTTTTTTTCAGTCACCTAGATTTGTACAATCAAAGCTATCCTCAACTCTTCACTCACCTTCCTTCTATTCTCCCACATGTCCTCTTCTATCCATTCATATGGCAACCACTGTAAGTCAGGCACTCATTACTTCTCTCCTGGACAATTGCAATATCCTCTTAATTGATTTCTCTAAATTTTCCAGAATCTCACTCTAGTCCACCCTCCACAGAGCTGCCAAACCGGCATTTCTAAAACATAGATCTGACCATGGCACTCCTTTGCTCAAAAGACTTTGTTGGTTCTCTCTTGCCTCTAGGATAAAATATAAAAAGTTTCTGGCATATAAAACCCTTTAGACTCTGCTTCCAATCTGTCTTTTTAGCCTGATTTCACATTATTCTTCATCATATATGGTACATTTAAGAACCAACTGGCCTATTAATTGCTCCTCATACACAACATTCCATTATGTCTTTGCACAAGTTATGATTAGAATGCTGTCCCTTCTCACTTCTTCTTGGGATCAAGGTTTAGGTCAAGTGCCACTTCCTGCATTGCTCTTCCCACTTCCTGAAATTATTTTGTGTCTGCTTAGTATTAATAGTTTCTATTTGTTCACCCATATACATATATATATATATATATGTTGATTTCACCCCCAATTTCCTATATAAGCTCTGTGAATTCAGGGATTATTTCATTTTTGTCTCTGTTATCTCTGGCACCTAACACAATGCTTTGCACATAGTAGGTGCTTAATAAATGTTTGTTGTTGAATCAAAATTAATTAAATCAAATTGAATTTCCTTATTGAGATTTCCTCATACAAATTAAATTACAGCTCTGGTCCCCCTCACTGCACCCCCCAAATTGAATTAAAATACTATGTAAATGGGAGTTGTTATTATGATTCATTAGCCTTACTCAAGTCTTGACCAGGAAATTACAGAGGATACTAATGGGGCATTACAACCCCTTGAACAAGTGATTTCCACATGATTTTGGAATCAGAAGATCTAGGTTTGAATGAGAAACAGTGTGGTACAGTAGATAGAATGTTGGACCTTGTTTTAGGAAGAACTGGTTTCAGATAGCGCTTCTAAGCTAGACAAATCATCGAATCTCTGAGCCTCAGTTTACTCATTTGTAAAATAAGGAATTTGAATCAGATGACCTCTAAGGTTACTTCCATGTCTAGAGTTATTGATCCTATGGTCCTGACTCTGCCAGGATTTGTGTGACTTTGGTCAAATCACTCAATCTCCCTGGGCCTCAGTTTCATCATCTGTGAAAAGAGGAGATTGTACTACTTGACCACTAAGGTTCCTTCTGGCTCAGGACTTATGATCCTATGACTTCTATGACAGCTTTGTTAAGCATTTGCTAAGTGATGAACTTGAACTTGAATCCATTTCCTACACACACACACACACACACTTTGCTTTTTTTCTGAGTGAATTTTTCAATTTGGATCTCTGCACCAGGATGAGGTTTGTACCAAACTGAACCATCACTTCAGCATACACAACCAGAATTCATCCCAAATATCCAACTGTTTATTCTTTCACATATCTCCAATGATGATATGCGCCCAAGAAATGACATGAAAAACATCCTTAAGGACATGTATAACTGGAAAAGGAGGTGAGTTGGTCTTGTCCTAAAGCAAGAGATGGCAGATGGAATGATCCAGAGCTACCCTAGTATTTGGAAAGTACTGACAAATCCAGAGAAAGCGTTCCAATGCATTGGGTTGATCTATGCAGAATTTACGGAAAGACAAAGATAAGAATTATATAAGGTAAGAAGGCATGGAGGTATTGTGGTCTGTACAGATATAGAGAATATCCACATTGGGGCAACCCATGGATCCTTTCATCAAATTTAGAGCCAGATGAGACCCAAGAGATTATTTACTCTAAGAGTCAGCAAACTACCTGGTCAGTGGGCCAAATCCATACTTCCTATCCCCTGCTACATTTTTGTATAGTCCAGTGAGCTAAGAATGGTTTAAACTTTTTAAAATAAAGTTTCATTGCATGACATCTGCAAAATGTATAGTCTCAAAGAGTTGCTTTGACACACTCAGAGATTCAGTGACTTGCCTAGGGTTATACAGTCAGTATATATTGAAGGCAGGACTAGAACTCAGGGTTTCTTTGTTTCAAGGCCAGATCACTAGCCACAACACCACACTGCCTTTCTGTGATTAGGGAGCCTTATATGAGTGTAAGGAATTATTTCTCCTCCCATGACCTTCTCTGATGCTTCATCTTGGCATGGAGGTGGCCTGGGTGGGGGTGGAGGTCCTACTGAGCTGGATGGGCTTTCAGTGTGTAACAAGCTATCGACTGTATGTATCTTTAAATACCAGTCTTAGTTACCCTAGGAGAGGCTCATTACCATAAAAGGAGGTGGGAATGGTGGGTTAGCAACTAGGGGTTAATATTTTCAGCCACTGCCACTCATGAAGATAGTTTGCTCAGCCATAGGAAGGTTGGAGCATGAGTCAATTCAAGGAGCACCTCCATAGTAAACTTAAAAAAAAAAAGGTTCTTTTGAAGTACTGATGTGTAATTATTATTATTATCCCAGCAGGAAAAGCCCTTTGAAACCCAAACCCTGTTCCAAAGAAGGGTTAGGAGAAGGCAGCTCTGTGTATCCTGGTATTTTTTAGCCACTTTTAGAGGAAACCTCTGTTCCCAGCTTAGACCAGGCTTCAGGAAGGGGGTAGCAGCATGGGGACAGACCAAGGTGGGGTGGGGGATGAAGAGCTTCCCAGCTGCCCCTGCATCAGTGCTCCCAGTATGGCTGCCTAGTATCTGAAGTGAATTCTTGGCTCAGTCATGCTCATATTTCAATGTAAGGTACATTCCAAAGTGAAATAAGAAGAATTTGGGTACTAGACACCATTTCAGTCTGCTCATACCTTGAATTTATAGGATCATAGGCTTTAAGAGCTGAAAGATATCATTTAGTCCAATTGGTTTGTCTTTCAGATGAAGAAACTGCTATGGTTAGACCCTATTTGGTACATTAGATAATAGAATCATAGATTTAGAACTAGGAGGGGTGTCAAAGGCCAGATAGTCCAACCTCTTCACTTAAATGATGAGGAAACTGAAGCCCAGGGAGATCAGGTGACTTATCTGAGGTCACACAGCTAGTAAGCATCAAAGGCAGGATCTAAACTCTGTTCTTCCATCTCTGAAGCCAGTGCTCTATCTATGATACCATGCTACTTCCCATATGTTCTGGGCACCATATTTTAGGAATGGCATTGACATATTGGAGCACAACCAAAGAAGGGCAACCGGAATTAAGAAGGGACTAGAGACCATGCTATAACAGGACTGTTGAGAAGTGAGATTGAGAATTCAAAACCTTGGATGATATGAGTGTCATCTTCAGATAACTAAAGGGTTGCCATGTGTCCAGAAGGATTAGGCTTGTTCTTCTTGGCCCCAGGAGGCAAAAATAGGAATAGTAGGTGGGAGGCAATTACTGGGAGGCAGAAAAATTTCCTAAAGATTCTGAGATTCTAGAATTCTGAGAAACTGAGTCCTAGAGAGCATAGGGACTTGTCCAAATCACCCAACTGCTTAGAGAAAGAGGCAAAATTGAAACCCTACCCCTCCTGACTCCCCAGCCCAAGGCTATTTCCACCCGCCTCTCACTGGCTCAGGCTGCTATTGTACAGAAGGAGGACACAGTGAACTATCTGAACCTACAGGATTGTAAACAGGAAACCAGCAAAGTCAAGTCAATACCTCACCCCCCCCCTTCCCTTCCCTTCCCCTACTACTCCCATCCAGTTAAGGAACAAATAAATAGGTAAGAGATAAGCCTGGGCTTAGGTCCCAGGTAAAATAAACAATTTCAGTCCCAACAGAAATTGTTCTACTAACCCTAGGAATTAAGCTAAAGGATAATTGGCTCTGTCCTCTACACTAGCAGGCTCCCCAAACACAGCAGCAAAGAATTGTCCAGATACGTTGTTAAAAACTAGCTAAGCCTATCATCAGTGCCTAGCTTGACTGAATATTGGGGGGCAGCAGGGTATAGTAGAGAGAACACAAGATCTGGGCTTTTGTCACCTCCTAGTTGTGTAATCAAAGTTCAAAAAAGATAGATTTGGGAAAAGTATCTATGAATCCTTTGATCCAGAGATTTCGCTCTAGACAAGGTCCAATATATACCTTAATATTCATGAAAGTCTTTTTTGTTTGTTTTTAATTAATTTTTGCAAGTTATCAAGCATTTTTTCCCTTCTACCTCTGCTCATCTCAACAGGGTTCTATCCTCATGGAATGATAGAAACTCATGGCTGAAAGGAATCTCAGAGATCATCTTGGCCAATTATCCCAACTTCCTGAACATTGACAGTTATGGGCAGGTCACTTTCTCAGAAGGCAGACTATTCCACCATGGGACACATTTAGGTTCTTTCCTTATAATGAACCCAAATCTGCCTATACGTAACTTCCACCCATTAGTAACAACCCTTTGGGCCCACAGAATCTTGAGTTGGAAGAGTGCTTATTGGTCACTTAGTTTCCATTTTACTTCAGCAAGAATCCCTTAACAATATTCCCAACAAGTGGTTATCCATCCTTTACCTGAAGACCTCAAATAAAGCAGAACCTTTGATATCCTAGCCAACACAATGCAAACTCATTGAAGGCAAGTCCTATTTTGTTTTTGTTTATATCACCAACACTTAATTCAATGTCTGACAAACAACAAATACCCACTATGTGCTTATTGAATTGGATGGAATTGAACTGAATCTCCTTAGGGGACCCATATGACTTTAGAACAATTCAAATTGTTAGGAAGGTTTTCCTTATATCAAGCCTAAGTCTGCCTCTCTGTAACATCTACTCTTGATTCTGATTCTATTGTCTGGGGCCAAGCAGAATATTGCTAAGCCTACTTTTATGTGACAGTTCTTCATATATTTGAAGGTAGCTATGTGTCCTTGCCATGTCTTTTATTTTCCAGACTAAACATCCCCAGTTCCTTCAACCAAAAAACAATTCTAATCCTTTCCTACTGAAGAATTTCAGATATCTCAAGTGAGGGATTATGCTCCTAAGTCCTTCTCTGCTCTAAACATTACTAGTTCATTCAGTTCAATTCAACAAATATTTTGAAGTGTTTACTGGGTGAAGAAGAGTTGTGCTCTGAGCTGAAGGAGATACAAAATTTAGATACCATATGATCCTTACCCTCCTGGGGTTTCTGGCCTAGTAGGGAGATTAGACACGGATGACTATAAAACAGAGACGTATGAAGTACTATATAAGGTCAGAGGTGGTAAATGTTGATAATGCCTGGGCAGACCAAGGAAGTATCCCTAGAAGAGGTAAGATTTGAGTTGTTTCTGAGAATGGGCAAGAATACACTGATGGGCAGGGACAACATTCCAGGAATAGAAAGTGTATAAGCAGATACATGGATGCAGGAAATATTAAGTACTACAGTTTGTTGGGATCATAGAGAAGAGTGAGAAAAGTCATAGTGGACAAGGCTGGAAAGGTAGTATTGGATTATATTATAACAGATCTGGGGTCATTCAATCAGTCAGTAATAAGGAGTCACTGAAGAATTCTGAATAGAGGAGTAATTTGACTAGATTTATGCGTAAGGAAGATCATGGAGGATGGTTTGAAGGCAGAAGAGTCTGGAGGCAGAAAGAGATTTTAGGAGTCTACTGCAATAGTCCAGGCAGGTGGTTATGAAGACAGGATATGGTTAACTGTATGTTCATGTTGAGGGAAGAGTTAGTGATAACACCATGCTTTTGAAAATGGGAGATCAGATGAATGGCAGTTCCTTTGAGAGAAGTGAAAAGGAGATCTGTATTTTCTAGAAAAGATAGTAAGACAATAAGCTTGGGATTGGAAATGCCAGGCTTGAGCTACCAGTGGGGTATCTAGGAGGTCTATACGTGGTTGTAAATGGGGGTTTGGAGATCTGAGGGAAAAGTTAGAGATGGTCATAGAGATTTGGGAGCCATAAGCATCAAAGTGATAGTTAAAGCCATGAGAACCAATGAAATAATAATAAAATAATTAATAATTAATACAAATGAATAATAAATAATGACTACGATTTATATAGATAGCTAGGTAGCACAGTGGATAAAGCAGTAAGCCTGGAGAGAGAAAAACTTTAATTTAAATCCAGCCTCAGACACTTACTAGCTGTGTGACCCTGAGTGAGTCACTTAACCCTATTTGGCTCAGTTTCCTCAACTGTAAAATGAGTTGGAGAAGGAAATGGCAAAACTGCTCCAGTATCTTCGCCAAGAAAACCCCAAATAGGGTCACTAAGAATCAGAAGTGATGGAAAAGACTGAACAATATTAACAGCATTTATATATCCTAAGGTTTTCAAAGTACTTTATAAATATCATCTCATTTTATCTTCACAATAACCAGGGAAGTGGATAGAACACCAGTCCTGGAGTTAGCAGGACCTTAGTTCATATCTGACTTCAGACACTTACTACCTGTGTGACCCTGAGCAAGTCATTTAATTCCAATTGCTTCCCTCCCAAAACAAAGCAATATAATAACCATAGAAGCTAGGTGCTATTATTATCTCCATTTTACAGATGAGAAAACAGAAGCAGACAGAGATTAAGTGACTTGGCTCAGGGACACATAGCTAATAAGTGTCTGAGGTCAGATCTGAACGCAGGTCTTCCTGACTCAAGGTCCAGAAGTAAAAATTGCATCCCTTGAGATTTGCTTACCTTAAGAGGGTAATTTAAAAAATAGTCACAGTTTCTTTAAATGATGTTCCTTTGATATAGTTTTGAGTGATTTACTGATCTTGTTTTCTCACCTCTGGGCAGACTCCAGTTTGGCAATTTCCTTCCTAAAATGTGGTGCCCAGAATGGACTCCTCCAGAAGAGATACGACAAGGCCTGAAAACAGCCAAGCTAGTACCTCCTCATCCTGGACACTCTAATGGGGCCCAGGAACCAAATAAGCATTAAACCCAGTGTTGGTCATTAAGGAGCTTCTGATCACTCACATGGGACCCAGAACTTCCTGCTGGTGTGAGGATTCTAAGAGTCTAGTTTTATGACAGAGATATGTTGGTTGATGAGTTCATGATAATGTAAGGTTTGGGGATGAATGGGACCTTGGAGTTCACCCAGTTCAACTCTCTGATTTCACAGATGAAAAAATTAAAACCCAGAGACCAATATTCCAAAACTCACACATGCAGAAAATGAGGAACAAAAGTTGTCCAAATTCTCTGACTTCAAATGTAGCCTTCTCTCCATTGTACCCCATGTATATATTCTATATTCTATGACATTTCTACATAGTTCTATGTTCTATGTTTCATGTATGATATCTATTCACATTTCTCTGAGAGATGAGATTTAGAGCCAGGAAACTTGTGTTCTAACCCCAACCTGATTTATTGACTAGATGTGCAACCCTGGGCGAGTCACCTAACTTCTGTCTTCCTCAGTTTCCTCATTTGTAAAATGGCGATAATAATAGCACCTACCTCTTAGGGTTGTCATGAGAATCAAATGAGATGATAATTTTTAAAGCACTTAGAACAGTGCCTGGCACATAGTAAGTGCTATAGGAATGTTAGCTATTATAATTATTGCTATTATTCCCTTCCTCACAGAGTTGTAAGGTAAGTAGTTTGTGAAGCCTTAAATATTATCTGAATGCTAGTTATTGTTGTTTTGATTTTCATCATTATGCTTTCAAGGAATCACACTGCTCACAAATTATTTTAAGCATTCCTCATTTCCTCAGTGTAGGTAGAGTAAAGCCTTCCTACTGCATAAGTTGGTGTGATGAAAAACATCAGTTACCTTTAAACAAACCCTTTGGTAGTGCACAGTTGTGAAGAAATTTATAGTAAGAATTGAAGGCTTTTATCAGCCTCTTCTTTGTTGTTAATCATTTTTCAGTCATGTCTGACTCTTCATGATCCCATTTGGGGTTTTCTTGGCAGAGATACTAGAGTGGTTTGCCATTTCCTTCTCCAGCTCATTTTACAGATGAGGAAACTGAAGCAAACATGGTTAAGTGACTTGCCCAAGGTCACTCAGCTAGTAAGTGTCTGAGGCCAGATTTGAACTCAGGAAGATGAGTTTTCTTGACTCCAAGCAAGGTATTCTGTCTACTATGCCACCTAGCTGCTCTCTTCTTTGTTACCATTGTAATTGAACACATCTTTGCCCCTTATCAATTTTGTAAGCTCTGGGTGTGAGTCACTGTCTATAGGATCTTAAACACAGTAGGTGCTTAATAAACATTGATAGAATTGAAGATAGACTCTTTGCTGTTGTTTAGCTGTTACAAGTGATATATAATGCTATAGGTCAGTGGTTTTGAGCTCTGAGTGCATGGGTAGGATTTAGGGAATGCAAGAAGAACATGGGACCTGAGGAATTAAAGCTAAAAGGGACCTTCAAGGTTCTCTAGGACATTCCATCCCACATTCTGAAGATGAAGAAATTGAGGCCCAGAAATGGGGAAGATCCCAGGGCTAACACAGGGAAGAGCCAGGGTGTGGACAAGGAAGCAGCAGTTTGGGTTCAGTGGAAAGAGGGTTGGATTTGGAGTTAGAGGATTGGGAGTTAGAACTTGGATTCTAATGCAGCCATTTGCCAAATACGTGAATCTGGACAAGCATCTCAAGCCATTTCGTTCTCAGTTTCCTCCTCGGTGAAATGCAGGAGTTAAACTAGATGATTTCTGAAGTCTCTTCCAGTTCTAAATCTATGATGATCCCATGATATCATTACTTATGATTCAGCCCTCCATCCACACTGCCTTCCAATGATGGGGATGGGATATGGGAAAGCTTAGGGGCCTGGAAGAGTAGCTACAAAGAACCCAGAATGGCCTGAGGGTTCTTGATGGACTCTCCCTGCAGGTGGTCCGAAGAGAGCTGCCCACAATTGTGGTGGCCCTGACCAATTCCTTCCAGGACACCAGAGAAGAAGTGGCCTCTCAGCCTCAGAAAATTCACACTCATTTTCCCCCACCAAAATCTACTTCTTTCACTCTTCTTAGCTCAGCTGCATAAACACAAAAGTGATGAATGTGGAAGAGGAGTCAGGCTCTGTTTACTTGAACCCAGAAGTCAGAGTGAGGGGCAATGAATAGAAGCTTCATGAAGGCAGAATTCTGCTAAATATAAGAAAGAATTTAATTTTCTAATAATTAGAGTTGTCCAAAAATGGAAGAAGGGAGTGTCTTGTCACTGGTAGTGTTCAAACAAGGACTCAATGACCACTTCTCAGGGATGCTATAGAGCACTTCAGTTACAAGTTGAACAAGATGACTTTTGACATTCTTTCCAGCTGCCTTGTATGGTAGTAAGTTCCCCATCAATGAGATATTCAAGTAGAGGCTGGATGACCACGTGTAAGGGACATGGTAGAGGGAGTTTTTATTTGATGAGGAGGTAATCTCTGTGGTTCCTTCTAGTTGCCATTGAGAGGTGGTGAGGTCTTCAAATGAAGTACAATGAACTCTTGTTACGGATGTTATAGGGAGATTTTTTTTTGTTCAGATTAATGTATGATCAGATGCCTATATCCTTTCCAGCTATTTCCAAAGGTAGTAAACTTCTCATCAGTGGAAGTCTTCAAGTCAGGTCCAGATGACCACCTGTAAGGCATAGATGTAGTAGAAAGACTTTCTGCTTAGGTATTAGCTGGGGTACTGAGCTTTGAGATCCTTCCCCCTTGAAATTCTCTGATTTCAGAGGAGTACATTTCTGAAGCATCTACATCAGGCTACCAAGTCAGCAGGGAAGGAAGCCCTTCTAGGTATCAACCCTTTGTGGGAATGAGTGTCTGTGTTCTGATTCAGGTTCTCATATTGAACTCCGATGAACCCCAGGTTTAAGGTGTTCCCTGTTCCACCAAATGGAACACCATTGCAGTTCCCCGGGAAATCCTGTTGCTTCAGTTGCCCATTTTAGGTGGCCTTCTGAGTTTGCTTCACTAACCCACACCCCTAGTGATGTCCCATGTGTCAAAGTCAGTGGGGTGTAAGGGAGAGAGCGCTTAACTTGGAGTTTCATTCTTGCCTCAGGTACTTTTGGGCTATGTTACCATTGGCAAGTAATTTAACATTTCTGAATCTGACTTTTCCTGAAGGAAGTAATAATGCCTGTTGTTATGAGGATAAAAATGAAAAGGGCAATATAAAATGTTTTGTCAACTTTAAAGCCCTCTATAATTGTCAGTTGTTATTAAAACCATCTTGGATGTGGTGCTTCCCAGAGGGGCCTTTGAATTGGGATGACCTGGGGCTGCCTCAAATTCCCCCAAAATATCCCCATTTGTATCTGTGTGTTGACCTCTCTTACCTCTCCTTCCCACCCCTTCCAGTTGCCCTGGCAACAAAGCCAGCTTCCAGGATATAGGGACAGGATACTGCTTGCCCTAATTTTGGCCCCAACTGCATGCAACAGGATGGAATGTCAACCTCCCCAGAGGGGTCAACCAGCAAAGTAAGGACACACAACCAGATCTGTTCTGCTGAATCCCATGACCATAAGATTTAGAGCTAGTAGGAGCCTTTAAGATGATCCTTCTTAGCCTCCTCATTTAACAGATGGAGAAATGAAGGCTCAGAGAAGCGCTGTGATTTGCCCAAGGTCACAGATATAATAAATGGCAGTGCTGAGATTTGAAGCCAGGTTATCTGACTCAAAATTTATGATCTTTCCATTATGGCACACTGTCTGACAAGGAACACCCTATTGGGGTGACACAGCTAGGCCAGACTTAAAAGCTACTCTCCTCCACAGATCCAGTCACCTTCCCAGGAAGCAGGATGACACATCATTATTAAGCAGGATTTTATGTGGTGTCTGGGAGGGTAGAACCATTGTTTGTCTTCTCTGTAAAATGGGGATAATGATATTTATACTACTCCTCTCACAAGGTGAGCGTGAAGAAAATGCCTGATAAACTTTAAAGCACTGTATAAATGGGAGTGAGGGCAATAAGATGAAACTCACATGCCATAGAATGTGGGAAGGCACATTTCCAGCTGACATTGCTAGCTACTGACCCAAAAGCATTAGCCAAAAAGAGACTTGGGGAGAGACCATGCCTTGTCCTATTTGTTCTGATGGGCTAATCTGATTCTTCTGTAAAGAGGACACTCAGAAAGGACAGGGTAGGTTCCGGGCATGTCTTTATCACTATAAGTGTTTGGTTGCACCTTTGAAAGTACTTAAATTATACATATCAGCCCTATCAGGAAAAATAAAACCACGCCTATTTTGAAACCTTGGTGACAATGCAGATGTTTCTAACAGTTCCTATTACTCTCAGGTTGTACTAATTTTTTTTCCCCATTCTTAAGGACAGTATGGATTAAGCAAAAGTGCAACAATGGATAAACTTCCAACATCACCCAGAGAGGCTTACTAAAGAAACCAAATTTCAACTCGATAGCAACTTACCAAGCCCAGACTAGAACACCGTGCCTGGGGCTGGGGCTACAAAGATTAAAATAAAAAAAAAGAAAGATTTCCTTCCCTCTCACAGGGAACTCATAGTCAAGGAGGCCAGGGGTAGGGGAGCGGTGAATAATGGAAAAGTAAAAAGATACCTGTACCCCAGGTACAAGTTGATAAGAATTCAAGAAGGCTCACTTGAGAGATTCGGGAAGGAAAGATCACTTTTAGGAGTCAGGGTGGGTGGAGGTAGGGCAAGGCTTTATGGAGGTAGCATTTGAAAATAGGCCTAAAAGGAGCAGAAGCATGGACAAGAACAGAGGGCAGCTTGCCCCAGGCATGAAGGGTTATGTGAAAAGGTACATGGAGGAAGGACATAGCAGGGTCCCCAAAAGCTAGAAAGATGCTCTTCATCTACTAAGTTAACATTTAGCAGGGATACATGTCCTTTCTCCCTCCGGGTTTAATAACTCAAGGACACAATAAAAGATGGAGAAGTTGGGGCTAGACAATTCTGTGTATGAAAAAGACCTGGGGATTTTAATGAAATTTAAGGTAAATAAGTCAGTAGAATAATATAAGGCAACTATGTGGCACAGTGGATAGAGCCAGGAAGACTCATCTTCATGAGTTCAAATCTGGCCTCAGATTCTTATTAGCTGTGTGACCCTGAGCAAGTCACTTAACCTTGTTTGCCTCAGTTTCCTCATCTGTCAAATGAGCTGGAGAAGGAAATGGCAAACCACTCCAGTATCTTTGCCAAGAAAACTCCAAATAGGGTCACAGAGAGTCAGACATGACTGAAAAATGACTGAACAATAACAACAACAACAGCAACAGCAGCAGAATAATATGGAAGTAAAAAAAAAATCTATGACCTCTTTTTCTGTGCAAAACTGCGTTCAATTGTTACAAGGACTCCTGCCTGGGAGTCCTCCCTTTGTCACCATGGCTTGCATCTTAGTTCCCTTCTGAAGTCTGGCTTCCTTGCTGTTCTTCAAACAAGACACTCTGAAACATCAAACTCCATCCATTTTCACCAGCTATCCCTCGTTCCTGGAATTCTCCTCCCTCCTCACCTTTGCCTCCTGGTCTCCCCGGCCTTGTTCAGATCTCAGCCAAAACCCCACCTTTTTCAAGAAGGCTTTCCCAGACCTTCTTTTTTTTGTTGTTGCTTAATGTGATTTTATTTATTTATTTTATTAATAAATTTATTTATTTTTAGTTTTAACATTTACTTCCACAAGATTTTGAGTTCCAAATTTTTACTCCATCTTGCCCCTCCCCTTACTCCAAGATGATGTGCATTCTGAATACCCCTTCCCCTAGTCTGCCTTCCCTTCTATCTCTCCCCCTCTTCTCTTATCCCCTTCCCCTTCTATTTTCCTGTAGGGCAGGATAGATTTTTGTACCCCATTTCCTGTATTTCTTATTTCCCAGTTGCATGTGAAAACATTTTTTTTTCAAACATGTGTTTTTAAAACTTTGGGTTATAAATTTTCTCCCTTCTTCCCTCCCCACCCACCCTCTTTGAAAAGGCAAGCAACTCAATATAGGTTATACATGTGCAGTTAATGCAAAACACTTCCATAGTAGACATGCTGTGAAAAACTAACTCTATTTCCCTTAATCCCATCCTGCCCACCCATTTATTCTATTCTTTCTTTTGACCCTGTCACTCCTCAGAAGTATTTGCTTCTGATTACCCCTTTGTGAGCTCCTTGAAGGCAGACCCTGATCTTGCCTTCATGTCCTTAGTACAGTGCTTCTCATTGTACTAAGTAGACACTATACATTTCTTTCAATGTAAGTGTTTCACTGAACCTTTGAAAGGACTTACATTATACAAACTCCTGACTTGACTCTGCAATTTGATAATCTTGTTGAGTTTCCTGGACCACTGAGAGGTTAAGTGCCTGGCCCAGGGTCACAAAACCAGCAGGTGTCAAAGGTAAAACTCAAACCCAGATCTTTCTGACTCTAACACCAGCTCTATAGCCAGTAGGCCACACTATCTCTCACAGTGACCTTAGGCTGCATTAACAGAGGTATTATTTACAGAGTGAGGAAGGTGATAGCCCTGTTGTCCTCCCACACTGGTCAGCCCAACTTAGAGGATCATATTCAGTTCTGAGCATTGTATTTTAGGAAGGGAATTAACAAATTAGAGTGGGTTTAGACGATAGTGAGAAGATTGGAAAACAACAGTTAAAGGAAGATGAAAAGGGGGTGTTAGCCTGAAGAAGAGAAGATTTGGGAGGGAAATGATAGCCATCTTCAAGTAGGTGGTGAAGTGTATAGAGTGCTGGGCCTAGAATAAGGAAGACATATCTTCCTGAATTCAAATCTGATTTCGGATACTTACTGCCTGTGTGACCCTGGGCAAGTTACTTAACCATCTTTGCCTCAGTTTCCTCATCTGTAAGATGAGCTGAAGAAGGAAATGACAAACCACTCCAGTATCTTTGCCAAAAAAACCCCAAATGGGCTCATGAAGAGCTGGACACTACTGAAAATGACTGAATAACAACAATAACATACAGAAGAGGGACATTTGGCCTGGTGTGTAAGTTGCAGAGGCAGATTTCTGCCAAATGTGAAGAAAAATTTCCTACCAATTAGAGCCATCCCAAGAGAGTATGTTAGGCCTTAGTAAACAACGAGATCCTTATCACTGGAAGTCTTCAGGTGATAGCTAGATTATCATTTATTGGGATGTGATAGGGGGAGTTCTTAATTCAGGTATGGATTAGGCTGGGTGACTGCTGAGACGCTTGCCAATTTAGATTCTGTGAGGATGAGATTTGGGGGAGAGTGTCCTAGCTTGGCTGGAATGCAGAGTCGTGAAGGGATGTTTTACAAGAAAAAGCTGGAAAGGAAGGCTGGGGTCAGATTGTTAGTCAGTCAATCAACAAACATTTATTAAGCACCTACTATGCGCCAGACACTGTGCTAAGCAATGGGGATACACAGAATGGCAGATAGTTGACTAATTTGACATGCAGAGTGTGTGAAGGGGAGTTTTATAAGTAAAAGCTTGAAAAGAAGGTTGGGATCACATTATGGAAATCTTTGCTTAACCCACCCCCCCAGCCCAAGTTCTCTTTAATTATTTACAAAATAAAAGCCCATATTCATGGAAAAAAAAAGTCAAAACTGACCTTTAAGGTCCTACATAATTTGACTACAACCTTTCTTTAAAAAACAAAACAAAACAAAACAAAACATTATACTCCTTTAAAAAAATCATGATCACTTCCCAGTGATTCTCTCTCCCCCACGCTATTTTGTAACGAATAAGAATAGTCAACTAAAACAGATCAGCACTTTGCCATATCTGAAAATGTATGCCTTATTCTGTACCTGTAGTCCGCCATCCGTCTGATGCAGTCATCAAAAGTTAAGATTGTTCCCTGCTTTGAACAGAATTCATCTTTCATTGTTGTTTTCCTTTGAATTACTGTGGTTATCATACAGTGTTCTGCCAATCTCACTTTCCAGCCTTATCTCGTTACCTTCTTTCCTGCACCTTATGCTTTGCTGAAGTGGGCCATTTACCAATAGATCCCACATTTTTTTTTCCAATTTTTTTTCCATTTTCTTCCGATTTCCTACAATTTCCTGGCATCTGCCCCCTCCCCACCAAGCCTGGTCCCCTGCCTGAAATGCTTTTTCTTCCCAGTTCTGCCTGTCTGACTCCTGTCTATCCTTCCAGCCTCAGCTCAAATGTCACCTCCTCCAAGAAAGCTTCTTCAATCTCCCTTTTCCTATCCCTTACAACTAGAATGGGATTTCCCTATCCTTTGCACTACTCTAGTTATTCAATCTCTTTTATTGTTCTTTCATTCTATGGCTTATAGAATAGGTGTTTTGTGCCCATGTTTACAAGATTTTGAGCTTAAAAGGACCTTTGAGATCGAGGCCAGCCCTATCATTCTTTCAGACAAGGAAACTGAGGACCTGAGACAGGAAATGATGTATCCAAGGCCACAGATAAGACAAATAGTAGTGCTAGGATTAGAATCCAGATCTTTTGACTCCAAGTCTAATGCTCTTTCCACTTTTCCATTTTTCCTACCAGACTGTGAGCTCCATGGGATCAGAGGTTAAACAATTATTTGTCTTTGTCCCCTTTCCTTCCCCACCCCCCCTTCCCCGAAATCAGCATAGCAGAGCACTGATTCCTGCAGAAAGTCAGCCTGCGGAAGTGTTTTAACAAATAAGTAAAAGAATAAAATAAACCTTTTTTTTAAAAAATGTGACCAATCAAACATCATCCCACCAGTCAGGAAAGACAAGTCATAAGAATCACAAAAAGTTCCCACACCTTAAGTGACTGTTTTTCTGCTGTCTGAGTTTACAATGGCCACCCAGAAAACGTTGGTCAGCAGCTCCTGGTGGAGGATTGGATTAATTGTAATAGGCACACCTTGGGGAAAACCAGCTGAAGCCTCTAGGAGGGAGGACCGTTGGAGCACATCCTGCTGGAGGCAATCAATGTGCTCCCCAAACCTGGAGTGTAAATTGAGTATCTTTCCATTGACTCACACTGTCAATTTCAGAGTCACTTTATCTTCATTTCTGATTATTCTTCAATTGCTCCTTTCATCCCATCTCTCCGCCCTCTCTCCCCAGACTCCATCAGGAACTGAGCACAGAATGTGAGAGCTTGAAAGGACTGTTGAACATCAGAGCTAGAAGAGACCTTAAAGGAGCCCACAGAATTTCAGAATTGGAAAGGACCTCAGATCATAGAACAAAGAATATCAGTGATGGAAGACATTGAGTGCTATTCCCTTGTTTTACAGAAGAGAAAACTGAGGCTCAGAGAGGGTGCCTGTGCCTGCCACAGAGTAGGTGCTTAATAAATGCTTGTTGCTTGGGTATTCAAGATCATACAGTAAAGTTTCACTTCTGAAGTAGGATAAGAACTTAGGTCTCCTGGCTCCTCCACTACATTACATTGCCTCTGATCTGCCTTGATGAGTGATTTAAATGGAACTCTCTGGAAAACAAGAAATGTGCTTCACATTTGAAAAGCGCATATACTAAACCTTTTACCTACATTAAAACCTTTGAACCTCACAATGAGGTAGGTAATACCATTATTGTTCCCATTCTACAGATGAGCAAATTGAAGTGCAAAGAGGGAAAATGATTTTCCTAAGATCACACAGCTAGTAAGCAGCAAATTCAAGCCTCCAATCTAGGTCTTCCAATTCTAAGGCCAACGTCCTTTGCTCCAGGGCCTCTTTCCCCATTCCACAATGATTGTCCCCACATAAATGGAGCTTAGTGTTGTAATCAACTAAAATTCACAGCAAAATTAATCTGATACCTATTTAATGACATGCATAATCATTTCTGTACTGCATGGTAATCAGGCATAAACAGTGAACACTTTTAGTAAATGAGTGTAATCAGTGTTACTTTTGCACAGCCAAACAAATTTCTAGAGGAGAAGAAGCTGGAGAACAGAAGAGGGTCATGGATATGTAAAAAAAAAAATGCTCTGAGTGTGGAGAGACAGAGCTGGTCTCAGAACTAAGAACATCTGGATTCAACTTTTTTGCTGCGTGACCTTGATCAAATCACTTGACCCCTATGTGCCTCAGTTTCCCTATCTGTAACATGATGGAGTAGGACAAGATGATCCCTTAGGTTCTAAGTCCAGTGTTGTTCCTTCCACTATGCCATGCTGGCATAGAGCCAGAAGGGCCTGGGTTCAAATCCTGCCTCTGACACACACAGTCTGTAAGACGTTGGGCAAGTCATCTAATCTCTAAATTCTCTTAAGAAACTCTCCAAGGCCATAAGTTGAAGAAAAGTTCTCAACCTGCACTGGTAAAGGAAATTCCTCACTGGGGCTCCCTATATAAATGATGCCATAAGTCTGGCCCCAAATCATCTCTACCCTCTATTGTGAGTCCCTGTGATCCCTGACAGTCAGTTCAAAGTAAGAGTCTGGAACTCAGAAGTGAGATAAGGGCTAGAGACAGAGATCTGGGATGGTGCATAGCGGTGACAGATGAAATAATGGGAATGAGTGTACTGTACAGGGAGAAATTGCAGTAACCAGGTGATGTTTTGGAAAGAACACTAGTTTTGAAGCCAGAAAATCTGGTTTTGAATCCCAATTCTGCTCCTTACTAGCTGTGTGACATTGGACAAGTCTCTTACCATTTCTTTATCTGTAAAGTAAGGAGGATGGATCTCTAGGTCTCTTCCAGTTCTAAATCCGATGATATTATTCCTTGAGGAAAAAAGATTAGCCTCAGTCTCCAGGCTAGAAAATGGTGACTTCAGAGGATCTAGGCTGAAACATGCTTCTCCACTCTTGTTAGAGGTGGCAGACTAGATAGAGGAGCAGACTGAAGTATACATTTTGTTTGGCTGTGCTTATTTGTGTCAAGGCAGAGTTTCATGGGGGTGGGGGTGAGGAATCATCGCAAAGGGACAGTGATACAAAAAAAAATAAAAGAGGGGGCAGCTAGGTGGCGCAGTGGATAGAGTACGGGCCTTGGAGTCAGGAGGACCTGAGTTCAAATCCAGCCTCAGACACTTAACACTCACTAGCTGTGTGATCCTGGATAATTCCCTTAACCTCAATTGCCTCCCCAGCCCTCCCCGTCAAAAAAAAAAAAAAAAGAAAGGAAAAGAAAAAAAGCATCAATAAAACCTTTGCAAATTAGCCCACTCAGCCCCCTACCTATTGGCTGGCGGCAGATACCAGACCAGGCTTTACTTTCATATTCCTTCCTGTCCTTCACCCAGGACATTTCTCACCATCTGCCTGACTGCTAGTATCATTCCCCCCTCCCTCCTCTTTCCTTCTCCCCAGAACAAAACACCCTATCTGGTCACTACTCCCTTTATTAAGTCTTCCCTTATTAACATGTAAGTTCTTCAGGGCTGGGACTGTCTTCTAAAATATTTGTATCCCCAGTGCTTAGCACAGTGTCTGGATCATAGCAAGTGTTTAATACTTTCTCACTCAAAAAAAAAATAAAAAAAGGCAGTTGGGCTGGGGGGAGTCAGTGTCCAATGCTTCTCTCTTTTAGGAAAGAGAGATCATAGATTTAGAACTAGAAGGATTAGGGTCCAATCCCTTCTCTTTCTGGGTCTGTAAAACGAGAGGGTTGCACTGGGTAGATACCTGTAAAGCCCAGTTATTATAATCTGCAACCATGCCTGGCTGAAATGCCTGGAGGGACAGGGAGTATTGAAAGTGTGAGGCAGAGCAGAAGAAGGAGAGGTTATGTAGCAATACTCCATACTTCAAAGGAAATCAGAAAAGAAATTTGGGACGGAGTGCTCTTAGTATGGGAGCAGGGAAGAGGGGAGTAAAAAACTCAAGAAGTGAGAAGAGACATAAAGAATGAGAGAAAGTCACCCAAACTGCCATGTACCCACCCACTTTTCTCCTCACAAAGTCCATCTCAGGCCCAAGCCAGGCATAACAAACATTTGATTTATCTAGTCACCCACCCTTTTGGACCCAGGTATCCTCCCTTTTCTCTTTCCTTTAGAGTTAGTGTTGTTGTTATTCAGTCATTTTTCAATCTGTCCAACTCTTTGTGACCCCATTTGGGGTTTTCTTGGCAAAGATACTGGAATGGTTTGCCATTTTCTTCTCCAGCTCATTTTACAGATGAGGAAACTGAAGCAAACAGGGTTAAGTGACTTGCCCAGGATCACACAGCTAGCAAGTGTCTGATGTGAGATTTGAACTCAGGAAGATGAGTCTTCCTGACTTGAGGCCTGGCACTCTATCCACTGCGCCACCTAGCTGGCAGCATCAAAGCTTTCTTCCTGTGTCTGTCCAGTCTCTTCCTTCTCAGTGCCAGCCTTCACACTCTGCTTAATGCACAAATTTGACTATGTCACTCCTTCATTTTTTATTTATTTATTTTTGGTTAGGCAGTGGGGTTAAGTGACTTGCCCTGAGTCACACAGCTAGTAAGTGTTATGTGTCTGAGGGCAGATTTGAACTCAGGTCCTCCTGAATCCAGGGCCAGTGCTCTATCCACTGCACCACCTAGCTGCCCCTTTTGTCACTTCTTTATTCAAAATTCTTCAATGATTCCCCAGTGCTCAAAGACAAGAAAAAACAAATCTGACTTTGACCTACCTTTTCAAACTTATTTTACTCTATTCCCTTCCATGAGAACAGTGTGGGATGTTGGGTAGAGACCTCACCTTAGAGCAAGGATGAACTGGGTTCAGGTCCTGCCTCTGACACTTATTAGCTGCATGACCCTGGGCAAATTACTTAATCTCTCAGAGTGCTAGGCAACTCTGAAAGCTTCAGGGAATGTAGCCTCCTCTATCAGTGCAATCACAGATCCAGTCCCTCTCCTCATCTCCTTTCTGCACCCCATATTCCAGCCAAACTGGACTATATTTTGCTCCCCAATCCTGTCCTGCATTTTCCTGTTCATTTATGCAGAACTGGCCCAGAATGTATGTCTTTTCTTCAGACCCCAAAGGAATCCTTCCCTCCCTTCAAGGCTCAGCCCAGCTCAAATGCCTTCTCAATGGAGAAATCATCCTCTTCCTTGTTAACTGCCACTCCATCCCTTCCCCCAGCTGAAAGCTATCTTTTTATTGTGCATAATCTAGAGTCCTCCTTTGCCTTTATCATGTTCTATCTGGTGCCTTCTAGGGGCTATATGATTTCTAAAGGTCCTTCCAGCTGTTTTGGCTGCATAGATACTGATCTCTGTACTAATCCTACCTACCATCCCATTATACTGTAAATTCCTAGAGGGCCAGGGACTGCGTTATTTTCAACTTTGTATTCCCAGGGACTTGTACATAGTAGATGCCAATTGAATTATTTGCTAAATTGACTGGAGGGGATAGTGGGGGTGAGAAGTGGGATAGGACAGTGATGACAGCCTTAGAAGATAATCATATCTTCCCTAAGTCTTCTCTGCCCCAGCTTAAATTCCTTCAATCAATCATTGTATGACAAAGATTCCAGTCTTCTCACCTGATTGCCCTTCTCTGTACATGCTTCAACTCATCCGTAAAACGTGTCTCTGGAACTAAATATCCCAGTCTAGGTCTGGTGTGACCAGGGCAGAGGATTGTGGGGACCCTCACCTCCCTCCTGCTTCTTAGAGAGGCTTGTTCCTTGTATTCCAAGGCTGGCAGCCAAGTCTTTTTGGCATTCTGAATAGTGCAGACCTGCCAGCCGGACAGCCCTTAGCTGGAGGCCACACCTCTGTCTCTTCCTCCTCCAGTTTCACCAACATCTGGACAGAGAGACCCAGAGGAGACTAGAACATGGCCCAATCCTGTCCGAGTCTAGACCAACTTCTCTAAAAAAGACTGTTCCCCAAGGATGTTAACAGAGGGCTTTGTGTATTCCGAATAATAATAACCACGATTTTGCTAATGCTGTAGTGCTTTAATATTTACAAAGGACTTTCTTAGCACAATCAAGAATAAACCCATTTCAAAAATAAGGAGACTGAGGTTCGTTCACCATCACAAAGCAAAGAAGTATGACAGCTGGATTCCATCTCTGGCCTTTTAATTCCAAGCCTTTCCACTGTGTCACACCTCCTTTCTAGATGGTTTAAATTTTCTATCACAGTGAGACAGGGACTGTGGGCCAGGCAGAATATACTGCTGGAATTTGGTAATGAGTTCCCAGTCAGTGGAGGTATCCTATCAGAGGCTGGATGAGCTCTTTTCAAAGATACTATTACAGATTAGAACTGCAATAGATTCCTCTATGATTCTGCAAATTCATGTACACAGACTCCCCTAGGAGAGTTCAAATATAGAGAAAAACTATTTATTTGTAGAACTAAGGAAAGAATCTGTGTTTTTCATTTGTTTTTCTTTCCTGGAGCTGCCTTTTCTCCAAAACCTGGCTTTCCTCAGAATCACAGAATTTCAAAGACCATGTAATCTAACTCATACCTGAAGAGAAATTCCCTCTATGAAATTGCTCCCAATTCAAGAATAGCTGATACTTTTGATTTTGGTGGGAATCATCAAGAGATAGAAGGGGAATGAATATACTCTAGGCAAGATTTGAAAATTGCACAACTCATCTATACCAATAATACTCCTGTGTATTATTGTTCATGGTAGGCTCTGTGTCTTTATCATAATATGCTACTTGACATCACAAAATAGCTGGATGAGACTAAGGATCATAGAGCCAATGACATAGTAGAAAGTACATTGAATGTAGAGTCAGAAGACTTGATTTTGCCGCTGATTTGCTGTGTAACTTTAAGCAAATAAGGTTGTTTTTTTTTTGGCTTAGTTTCCTATATATAAAATAAGGCTCCTTCAGCTCAATTAATCTTCTCATTTTATATATGAAGAAACTAAGATTCAGGCAGGACTAATGATCTGCCCAAGACCATACAAGTGGAAGAGCTGGGATTTGAATACAAGTCTACTTTCCCCCTAGCATTAAAACATCACCATTTTCAAAAATCCATGTAAAATAAACCCTTCACTGCACCCTCATACTTGCTGCACCCTAAGCTGATACCTTGCCTATCCCTAGTTTTGGCCATTAGACACAACTACCCTGGAAATTAGAAAAAGAGAATGGAACTCTTGGTCTTACTGGAGACAGAAAGCATATGCCAGCCTTGCCCTAGGGAGCCGTTTACAAAAGGGATTATCAACCACTTGTCCCTCTCTTCCCTGGATGAAAAAGATCTCTTCAGTTTTGTTTTTCAAAGGGTTTTCCAGAAACTCAACCATAATAAAGTATCACATCTACTTACCACTTTAAAAATCAATTTCCTCACAACTCAGTCAGGTCATCAGTTCAAATATTATCCCCATCATACAGATGAGGTAACGGAAGCCCAGAGAGGTGAATTTAGTTGTCCAAAGTCACAGCCACTAAGAGATGAAGTTGGGACTCAAACACACATTCAGTTGTCTTTCTGTTAACCAAGTCATTCATACATACACATTTCTGCTCTTTACGTATGATGAAAAGTCGCCAATCAAAAATAACTTCCAGAAAATACTGACTAGATGCTGATTAGAATCACTGGCCTAGGTGGAAATTCTAATTCCTTTTCCACTATATCATATTGCACTAATTATTGAAAACTGCAGGCACATATCTCTGGGAAAGATCCCACCTCAATCCTTTGATCTTGACTACCCCAGAGCCAAACCAATGGCCCAGAATGGCAAACCAAAAGCAAGCAAAATCCAATACCTGTATCTGAGAGGGTCATAGGATTACACAATCATTAAAGCTGGAGGTCATAAAGAACCCTGAAGTTTTTGCTTTTATTTGCGCACGTGCACACGTGCACACACACACACACACACACACACAAGGGGACAATACAAATTTAATTTCAGTCTCATGGACTTTTGCTCTATGACCAAAGCCTCAAAGTACAGCTGGACAGAGAATAAGTTCCACAGGACATGGCTTCATGTAATGATTTTTTCCTGGGTTTCATGCACTGAGTGCTCAGCAGTCTACCCATAGATGACCAGAACTGGAGGGGACCTCAGAAATTATCTAGTAGAAACCACTCCTTTAATAGAAGGGGAATAGAGGGGGCCAGAGAGGATAAGGGTCTTGACCAAGGTCATGCCAAAAAGTCAGCAACAGAGTCAGCACTTGAACCCAGTTCTCTTGCCTCCTAGTTGGAAGTGTTTTCTACTATGCCCCAGCTGCTCATGCGCTTTCCAACAGCTGTAAACCAATTGGCAAAGATAGGTCCCACCCAATCCATCTGGCAGGAAGATGTCTGAGCCAGCTCCGGCAGATCATTTGTCATCTGGGGTATGCAGGGACGATTCACAGACAGTGCCTGCTTCCCTTCTCACATTCCCATCAGTTTCTAAATACAGTCATTCCTCCCCACCCCCATCCAGTATTCATCAACCTTAAACTACTATAGAAATGTGAGTTACTGCTATTATTACTATTCAACACTGTTAAGAGCCAGACTGGCCTTTGGAGAGATCTGCCTGGGATACCGTACATTTGGCTACCATTGCACACACCCACCAACCTGCCTTTGCCTATTTATATTACCCAGGCAGGGGCCTGGGAATGGGGAAAGAGAGCACCCAGAGAGCTCTTTAAAGATACCCACATCTGGACAATAGCTTGACCCAGGCACTACTGTCTACTACCAGGCAGACCAAGTGCCCTATAGGGCAGCTGTCAAAGATGGGTGGCATCCTCCTGCTCCGAAAGGCCTGCCTTGAACCTCATCTCCCCCGTAGGAACAAAAGCAGGCAGGAGCCTGGGTGTGGATGGTTCCTGCAGATGCAGGGTTGCCTCTTCCTGCTCCTCAGTCAGAGCCAACGCAGCCTCCCCTCCACCTCCACCCCAACGCACCCGGTTCCCATAGAGAAGCAATAGGAATAGATAGATGTACTTACTGCTGGTGTTCATGGTGACGCCCTGGCTCTGAATTTCTCATTCAACAAAGAGGCCAAGGCGGTTCTTTAAATGTAGTCTCTCTTTGCTCCAATGCTCACCTGGAGGAGGGGGGGCGCGGAGAGAGGGGGTAGAGGAGGGACTAGCAGGGAGAGGGCTCACGCTGATCTCCAAGATTTCTTCCAGTTCTAAATCCTATGATCCTGTGGTCTTTTCTATCCCAGGTATTCCCTCTCTGCCCCGAGTCTGCCTCTCTCTGCTTCCTGACTGCTCTCAGTCGTGGAAAGGCAGAAGCAATGAATGACAAGCAGATAGGCTGGCAGGCAAGGCATGCAGGCCCACGGACAGACAGACCGACTGAGTGCCGCTGCCCTGGCGCCTCGCCTGCGCTCTCGCTGGTTCCAGGGCTCTCCCGTGCAATGCGGAGCAATTCCAGCTGGACTTTTCCTGTGAGCGCTCCAAGGGGGTGTGGACCACTGAGAGGGAGGGAAAAGCAGGGGAGGTGGGAGGGAGGGAGAGGAGGGAGGGTGTCAGGCTGCAGCCCCGCTCCTGTCCAAGCGAAGCCAAGTCGCTGCTGCGAGGTCCTTGCCCAGCCCCACAACTCGCCTGCCAGCCGACGCTGGGAGCCCCGAATGCCCTCTCCGCGCCCCGCCCCGCCCCGCCTCGCCGCGTGCCTGGAGAGTCTGCAGGGGATGCTTTCGGAAGGTCTGGACTCTGCCAGGGAACAGGGACCAGAAGGGGAGGGGAAGGAGACCCGGGAAGAAGCCTTCCCGCAGGGTTTGCTTGCTCTACCAGTGCCTAGGGAAGCGGGGGATGGTTGGCTGCCGCCCGCCACCTGCTGGATACACTAAGATGCTCTCAGGCTCCTGGCATTTCGGGGGTACCGGGAAGCATAACAATAATGTCTCGTATTTCTAAAGCGCTTCAGGTTTACAAAGCACTTAAGATTATAACATTTGGAACTGGAAGGGACCCTTAGACACCAGCTAGCCCGGCCCCTTCCTTTGGAAATTGAGAAAACTGGTCCAGAGACAGGGAAGTGACTTACCCAGGGTCATGCCCCTTATTAGTAACAGAGCTAGGGTTCCAACTATGCGCTTTCCATCCCACCACAAACCTCACAGCGTCTCGAATTGGAAGGGACTTTAGAGATCACTCAGACTAACGGTGCAGGGGTGGGGAACCTGAGGCCTCAAGCGCGGCCATTTGGATTCAACTCGGATTCAATCAAATGGCCGTGCTTCAGGACCTAGAGGGCCAACTGTGGCCTCGAAGCTGCAAGTTCCACCTCTTCATTATGTATTTGTGTAGACTGAGCCCCAGAGAAAGAAAGTCACACAGCTGGTAAATAACAGAGTTGTAATCTGTTCCCAGGTCTTCAGATTCAAAATCCCCTGCTCATTCTAGCAGGCTGCCCTGTTTCTTCCCACCCCTCACAACAACCCTATGGCAGAAAGTCAAAAAGAGCAAATTAATTTAGTCAGTAAGCATTTATTAAGCGACTGCTATGTACTAAACACTGTGCAGAGCTGTGGAGATCCAAAGAAAGATGAGACAGCTCCTTTTCTCAAGGAGCTCACAGTCTAATGAGGCAGACAGCATGAAAACAACTGGGTACAAACAAGATAGATACAAGATAAATTGGAATAAGTAAGTAACAGAAGGAAGGCATTAGAATTAAGGAGGATAAGGAAAGGCTTCCTTGGAAGGTGGGGTTTTAGCTGGGACTTGAAGAAATCCAGGAGGCAAAGATGAGGAGGGAAAGAATTCCCAGCAGGGGGGACAATAAGTGAAAATACTGGGGATTAGTAAATGGAGTGTATTGTATGAGGAACAGCAAGGAGGCCAATGTCATTGGATAGAAGAACACATAGGATTGAATCATGTATAAGATGTCTGCGTGACTTAGTTGGAGGTAGTAAGGAGAACTGTGAAGATTTGATTGAACTCAGGTTATGGATTGTCGATTTAGAGGTGGGCTAGACATCAGAAATTATCTGGTTCAAAGTCTTCATTTGGGCAAGAGAAGGTGGGGTTCAAAACTGAGGACCAGAGTGGGAATATGATTCTCTCAAGGACAAATAGCTAAAAGTAGCTAAGCTGGAAAAATAGATAATAACTCATACTTAAGGTTTATGAGGAAAATATGTACTTTGTCAAACTAGGATGTGAGTTACTATTATCAGAGTGTCTCATTAGCCTTATTT
The DNA here is from genome assembly GCF_900497805.2 of Vombatus ursinus. Lineage (NCBI taxonomy): Eukaryota > Metazoa > Chordata > Mammalia > Diprotodontia > Vombatidae > Vombatus > Vombatus ursinus. The sequence continues at coordinate 2,628,215 of NW_020954641.1, read as the reverse complement.
TACATATGGGGAAAATGAGGTCCAGGGAGGGGGCATGACTCACCCAGTAACAGAACAATAATTTATACTCAGCACTTCCAACTTCTTTGCAATAGGTCACCCACCCTCTCTTCCCCTCTTCATAAGAACCGTATGAGGTAAGAAGTATGAATCCTACTCTCTCAGATGGATAGCTGGAAGCTCAATCAGTCACTAGTCCAACATTTATAAGGCCCTAATATATGACTAGTAATTAGGCTCTGTAGTAAATGCAGGGGATACAAAGAAAGACAAAACACAAGCCTGTGCTCAACTTAAACTCTAAAGAAAAATCAGCATATAAACAGCTAAGTACAAAAAAGCGATACACAGGATAAATTGGGGGTAGTCTCAGAATTAAGGGGATTTGGGAAAGGTTTCTTGTAGAAGGCGAAATTTTAACCAGGGCTTGAAGGAAGCCAGGGAAGCCAGAAAGCAGAGATGAGGAGGGAGAACATTCTAGGTGAGAGGGACAACCAGTGAAAATGATCAGTCTTGGAGTCTTGGAGTCTTGTTTGGGGAACACTTGGGAGGCCAGTGTCACTGGATCACAGAATACATGGGATGGGACTGGGGAAGTGAGGAGGATAGCATCTGTACATACTATAAGAAGACTTGAAAGCAGGGGGAGGGACAAGTTTTGAAGAACTTTGAATGCCAAACAGAATTCTCTACTTCATCTGGAGTTGAAGTGAGCAGCTTGAGGTAATGTAGCTAATGAGCAGCCAAGGTATTATTAAATAGCCAGGATTTAAAGTTTATAAATCATTTTCCTTCCAAGTTTTACAGATGAGGAAAATGAGTTTCAGAGAAGGGTGAGTTACTCGTGGTCATGTAACTAATGAATAGTCAAGGTGTTATTAAACAACTAATACTAAAGTTTCCTCCCAAGTGTCCTGAGCAAATACATAGGTAGTACGTGTTATCCTCCTTTTACAGATGAGGAAACTGAATCTCAAAGAGGGATGATTTGCCCAGGGTCACATGTAATTAGAAAATGTCACAAGTAGGATTTGACTCCAGATCCAGCACTATGCCATAGGAGGCCAAAAAATAAAAGAGGAATTTCATTGGATCTGAAGTGAGAGGGGTAGAAAAATATGGGAAGATAATGCTTTGGAAAGAATCTAGCACTAGATATGAGGAATGCTGGTTTCTATTCAGGAGGCCGTGAGGAAAAATCACTGGAACTGGAGTCAGAAAATCTGAGATTCTTAAGATAACAACAACAATAATATTTATATAGTGCTTTAAAGTTTGTAAAGCACTTTTCAAATATTATCTCTTTTGATCTGCACGGTAACCGTGGGAAGTAGGTGATATTATTATATTCATTTTACAAATAAGGAAACTGTAGCAGGCAGAGGTTAAAAGCCTTGTCTAGGGTCACACAGATAGTATGTATCTGAGACAGGATTTGAACTCTGATCTTCCTGATTCTAGGTCTTATAATCTATCTACTGTACCATCTAGCCTATATTCATCTCTGACATGCTATGCTCATAACATTCAGGATTCTAAGATTCCTGTCAGTCCTGAAATTCTATGATTTTCAGTAGCTGCAATAGTGGAAAAAGCATTGAACTAGAAGTTGAGAGATAGATATGGGTGCTTAGTTCAAATTCTTCAACAAGCTTTTGTGTTATCTTAGGCAAACCATTTCTGATCCCCAAGTTTCAGTTTTATCATTTATGAAATGAGTGGGTAGGTTTAGACCTTCTACCCCTAACATTGTGTGTCTCTAAAAATAGTACATTATTTCTTTTGCTTTCCCTAAGGGGAGAAAAAAGGAATACTCTCTGCCTGAGATGTCAAATAGGGCCCACACTCTCCACTGCAACCTCAACCGGATAAAAATGTAATTGAGAAATATTTCAGAAATAAATAAAATACAATAAAACATAGATAATGTTAATATGTGGTTTTCTAAGTCAATATGCACTGGCAGGGATCGTTATGTACAATTTGGTGGCCTTGTTTCTATTTGAGCTTGATACCCTTGCTTTAGGCTCTGGAGTCCTAAAAACATAGTTCCTTTTTCTTCTTCTTCCACCCTTCTACCTTGATTCTTCCTCTTACATTTTATTCTACATTCTATTTTACATTCTATACATAATCTGCCTCTATGTTCATAGCCTAAGCACTGAAACCAGCTGAGAACTTAGTGAGTGTCATTGGCCACATTCCTAAACACCAACCACATTCAAGAAAACCAAATAGGTCTCTTCAGGCAAGCTTTCCTGCCCAAGGAAACCAGCAAGGAAATCATTGTATGACTCATTTTGATTCTTGGCTAACTATCCTAGGTAAATCCAACTTTCACGTGGTCTACTATTACCCTAAAACACTCTGTGTGTGTGTGTGTGTGTGTGTGTGTGTGTGTGTGTGTGTGTGTGT
>NW_020954641.1:2582699-2625790 GCF_900497805.2 Vombatus ursinus | reverse complement strand
TGTGTGTGTGTGTGTGTGTGTGTGTGTGTGTGTGTGTGTGTGTGTGTGTGTGGAATTGGATGGTGGAGATGTAGGAAGTAGCACAGAATATTAGAAAAAGTCAAGGTTTAGGAGTGAGGCCAAGGTCTTAGTCCCAGTTCTGCCACTAATTCACAATGCACCCTTGGCTTCCCACCTCAGGCCCTCAGTCTCCCTCTTTATAAAATATGTGGGATAGTAGAATCACTTGATTTCTAAAGCCTCTTATAATTCTAGCATTCCATTTTCTAAGATGCTTTCCAGCTCTGACAATCTATGTTCTGTATTCTAATGTTCCATACCCTCCACCCAACCCCTAAGCCTTGGCATTCTATATCCTAAGGGATCCCTTCCACCTCTAATAGTCTGTGTTCAGACATTCTTATCCTGGTTTAGAGGGAATGAGCTGCACTCTCATAGGATCGAGACATAGAATTCTACTTGTCAGTCTATAAAGATGATCAATCAGTCAATAGGCGTTGATTAGACATCTTCTATATGCCAGGCATTGCATTAAGCCCTAGGGATACAAAAAGAGGCGAAAGAATGGTGCTGATCTCAAGGAGCTCATGTGAGGACTAATAAAGTTATGAAGGTTAAGGAGAGAGTAGAGTCATAGAGCTTGAGATCAGATAGGGGTCTTAGAAATAATGTCTTAGACTGTATCAATAAAAATCAGAAGTGATTATCCTGCTGGTCTATGGGTTATAGGGGGTCGGATCCTATCTGGAGTATTGTGTCCAGTTCTTTGTGTGACTTTTTGGGAAGACTGCTGACAAGCTTGAGTCTGTCTATAAGAGGATAAGCAGGATGATGAGGGAACTGGAAACCATGTCATAGGATGATAATAATAATATTATTATTGCAACAATAATAATAATAGCTGGCATTGCTATAAGCACATTAAAGTTTGCCAAGCATTTAACATGTGGAGCTCCTATAAATTCTGAGGAGCCTTATCCCACCTCCCACTCTTACTGAATAGTCAGGTTCCTAGAACTGAGCCAGCTACATTTCACCCTCATGGTTCAAGGGGCATCACTGAAGGATCAGGGGTTATTCTCTAGTGCCTTGGCTCAAGCCCCCACTGGTGTGCTTCCCCCTAAGATTAACAGTTGAGAATTAGTCATCAAGCTTTAAGCTACTTAGAGGATATTTACTAGGGTATTATAATAAAGTAGTTGGTACAGAACATCTCCTCAAACGTCTGTGGTACACTTGCCCCAGGAAGTATAGAGTCGAAAGGAAAGTGGGCTCATGATTAGAGATTATGAGTTCTTTTTTCTTATTTGTGGGGTGCCTACAAAGTTGCCCTGTATCCAGCTGTCATTGCCTCTCCATGCAGATGCTGCTGCCATCTGATCCAGGGAAGCTGCTAGACCACTGATTGGGAAGAAGGAAAGTCCAAAATCTTTCAGACCCTTTGAAGTTAGTATGGTTCTCCTCCAGCCAAATAGGTTAGAGAGGCAGATCAGACCAAAGCTAAAGCTTAGACCCTTCTTCCCCTTCTGTTGCAGATGGTTCCTTCTCAGACACATGTTCCAGTTTCTGGAATTAACCCTTTTTCAACTTGCTTGATAATTTATAGCATGAAGTACAAGCAAGTTTCCTTGGCCTGTACAAACATGATTCTTATACAACTTTGTTCTAGTACTGTAGACTTTTTAGCACTTAATTTAAGGCCTATGAGTGATTGGTTGATTGAGACATGTTCTCATCTAGTTAAGGTACTAAGGTTAAAATTGGATAGGATAGTTTTAACCTCATCCTTATACATATATTTTCTCATTTGAGCCTCCTTGTGTGGTAGGTGCAACAGTTACTCTTATCCCTGTTTTATAGATAAGGAAACTGAGACTCACAGAAACTAAGTGATTTGTCCATGGTCACATAGTTAGTAGGCATCAGTAACCGGGGATGTTTGTCTAGGAGTAGAGAAGGCAGGCTAGGTAGGATCAATGATTTCATATACGTGAAAGGCTTTCGTGAAGTTTAGACTTTAGACAAGGGTTTAGACTTATTCTCTGTAGGCCCAGAGGACAGAACTAAGAGCAATGTGAGTTAATTACAGGGAGGCACATTTTTGCTTGATATGAATAAGAATTTCCTGTCAATGGAATGGAGCTCCTGTTGACTGGAAACACTCAAGGAAAGGTTGAGTGGCCACTTAATATGGACATTGCAGGGGATTTCCACACTTACCTAGAGTTTGGACTAGATGCCCTCTAATAACCTTCCTGAGCTATGATTCTATAACCTCAGGCAACCTCATTTTGATGAAGAAGCTCAGAGAAGGGAAATGAATTTGCATAGTGCCTAGCACATAATTGGTGCTAGATACATGCTATATTATTATTGCTGTTGCTGTTGTTGTTATTTCCACAGGTCACAGATCAGATTAGTGGAACTGAGACAAGAATCCAAATCTCCTCATGCTTAGTTCAATATTCTTGTGAACATGGATATGCTTACACTAATAGAATTTGAATCTCTCTCATCTGGATCTTAGGGGTCTTAATATTATTCCATATTAGGATTGACTGAAGGAACTAAGGGTATTTAGCCTGGAGAAGGGAAGACTTGGGGAGACCTGTTGGTTGTCTTCAAGTATTTGAAAGGTCGAGGGTGGAGGCAGGGTGTAGAGGGAATAGATTTGTTCTGATTGGGATGAGTGAGAATAATAGGTGGAGTGATAAAGAAGAAAATTTTGTGTTGTTATTAGGGGAAATAATCTGAACAAATAGAGCTGTCCAAAATGAGCTACCTTGAAGGTAGTGGGTTCCCATTCACTTCCAGGATCACCTTTAAGCTAAATATAAAATCTGTTTTGCATTCAAAGAACTTCATAACCTGACTCCCTTCTACCTTTCCAGTCTTCTTAAACCTTACATATTCCATGATCCAGTGACATTAGCCTCCTCTGTTCCTCCCATAGGACACTCCCATCTCCAGTCTATGTATTTGTGCTGGCAATCCTCCAAGCCTGGGATTTTCCTCCTCCTCTCTGCTCCTGACTTCCCTGGTTTCCTTCAAGACTCATCTGAAATCCCACCTTCTATAAGAAGCCTTTCCTTATTCCTCTAATTCTAGTGCCTTCCCTCTGAAATTATCTCCGATTTATCCTGTATATATCCTGTTTGTACACCTGCTTTCAAGCTGTCTCTCCCATTAAACTGTAAAGTCCTTGAGATCAAAGACTTTGTTTTTGCCTATCCCTTCATCCCTCTTGCTTAGCGCAATACCTGGTATATCATAGGCTTTTAATAAATGTTGTTGACTTGACTTGTCTTCACTTGAGATTGTCAAACAAAGGCTGAATGATTATCCTTTGACCTTTTGAGTATGTTGTAGGGGACATCTTTGTTCAGGTTTAGGTTGAACAAGAGGGCCTCTGAAGTCCTTTCCAACACAGCTATTCTGTAATTCTGCATCGGGGAATAAACCAAGGTTAATAAATGTATCAAACTCATCTGCCAAGAGGTTGTATAGTGAATTTTATTATGGAGCAAGAAATGATGAATATGAGGAATTCAAAAAGGCATGGGAAGATTTACATGAACTAAGGCAGAATGAAATAAGGAGAACCAAGAGACAGATATACACAATGTATCATCACCAAAGTAAATGAAAGATCACTGAAAGAAAGTTCAATACAGAGTAACTAAAAAAACCAACAACAACAACAAAAAAAAAACCAGTTATGGCCTCAGAGAATAGATGCAGATAGTGAAACATTCCTTTCCCCTTTATAACTTTGGGGTGAGACGGCAGGGTGGGGCAGGAAGTCACTAGGACAGATGAGACTGCTGTAAAGTGGCAGAGACTGGTCACTGTTATGAGATGTTTTTGTTGATTTTTTTTTCTTTTTCATAAAGGAAGTTTCCATGGGGAAGGGGAAAGGGCCAAATAACTGATGTAAAGACAGACAGCCTCAATAAAATGCATAAAAAATAGAATTCAGTTCAAGAGGCTTAGGCAAATTCATGGGTGCTAAAATGTGGTAGTTAAAGAAATAAGAATGTTTAGAAATTCATTCATAAGATTTGGGGACTAATGTCAAGCCTGATCATATTTTGGCATAGTATGAACACAAACTTTCAGTCAGCAGGTTGAGTGAGGAGGGGTCAAGCATAAAGAGATGGGTTAGAGCAGGGTCAGGCTAGTTGGGTGGGTCAGCAGGAAGCCAGGCCTCAGGACAAGGTAAGGAGCATTGATCCTTCAGCCAAAGAAAAGAAGCTCCTGTTCTTGGAGGCTGCCAGGCAGTGTTAGGGCCTGGGTAGAGGGGCTCGTGGTTCCAACAGCCCTGAGAGACATGGCAAAGACCAAAGTGGAGACAGGGAAGGAAGGACAGAGGAGAAACAAGGGGGAGGCTGAGAAAAGGAAGTGTTGGTCTACACAGCTGTTGGAGTACTTCTGTTGCCTTTGTAGTTGGATTCCTTAGGCCTTGTTGTCTTGTCCCTGGTGCCAGCCTGCCCCTCTTTTCTGGATCTCTGGGAGGACTCCATCATGCTCTGTGACCCTTCAAAAGAGGTTCCTTTAAGACTCCTACCCAACCTACTTTGATTGGAAAGAAGAAAATAAGCATTTATTAAGCACCTACTGTGTATGTATGAGGCGCTGTGCTAATTTCTTTACACGTCTTCTTTGAACCTCACAACAACCTTGGGAGGTAGGTGTTATTATTGTCCCCATTTTACAGATGAGAAAACTGATACAAACAGAGATTAAGTGACCTGCCCAGGGTGACACAACTAGTAAGTGTTTGAGGCTGAATTTGAAGTGTTTTTTTTTCTGACTCCAGGCCCAGGGTTCTGTACACTGTGCTTCCTAGAGGCCTCTGATTGACTGTCTACTCTCCTCACTTGCAAGGTCTGCAACCAGATAACATCTGGGTCAAAAATTTTTAGTAGTTTCAACCATCAATCTGCCTACTCCTGCCTTTTTTTTTTTTGTTTGTTTTTGCCAGGGGACCTGTGATTTTATGGGTGTGGGGAAACTCCTGATGAGGAAACTCCTTCTACCAAGGCAGATTTGCAACTGTTGTGTAACTTCTGGTCTTTGATTATGACCTGGGGTCATTGAGGAATGAAGTGACTTAAGCAGGGTCACACCAGCCAGTATATGTCAGAGAAGGGACTTGAACTCAAGTCATTCAGGACTGCTTCCTATCCACTATTTCATGCTTCATTGCTTCCTGTTACTCTGAAGGTGTATGATGAGCCAGAATGGCTGGGTCAGAATGCTTGCCAAGCCACTAACCCATAACATCCCAAGGAGAATTTGGAGCAGCCCTGTTTTCCCGTACTATAGTTCCCTCTACCCCATCTCTACAATGTCCCTCCAGTTTCCCTTTCTAGATTCTTCTTCCTAAATTCACATTATCTACCATTACTGCTGTAGGCACAGATTCCTCCCCTCTCTCTACACCATTTCCTTTTCCTATAATGATAATTATATGAAACTCATAATTGTATAGCACCTGAGATTTAGAGAGTATGTTTTCCACAGAAACTCTGTGAAGTATGGAGTACAAGTTTTATTATTCCCATTTTATAGATGTGGAAATTGAGACTTGGACAGGTTGTCATTTGCCCATGGTGCTACAGCTGGTAATGATGGCGTGCTTGGGTGCTTGTGTTTGGGGGCTTGTGCTTGTACTTGGACCCCAATTTCTCCCTAGTCTCAGAAACGTTGCCTCTGACAATCACTCCTCAGCCCAAAGACACTGTGCCTAGCAATTACTCATGCATGGGCTCCAGCACGACCCTTATCTCTCTCCCTGGTGCAGCTATACAAAGCTGGGTGAGAGAGTGCTGGGCTGCTCAGGCCCCAGCCCTCAGATCATGTCTCTGGAAGCCTCCCAATTTCTTAGTAAGTTCCTGTCTTGTGAGAAAGCTTTCCCTTGTTGTAGAGCATTCTCTCATCAAGACAGAGGGAGAGGTGCACCTTGCCCAGCCCAAGGAGTTTTGTCCTTGGCCAGCCCAAGGACTCTTCCTCCTGCCAGACTCCCAAAATCCATACCTCTGTCATCTCCCTCCCTGTCTGGTATACTCCCTGTACTTTCTCATCCATAGCTCCCAAAGACACCTGCACCTTTAGATTACCTCATCAGTGTCCCTGGCATTCCTTTCCCATGCCCTTTTCCATATAAACCCTAGCTCCATCCTCAGTCTTTTCACAGGTTCCTTAAGAATCCTTGTCCGCTGAAAAGCGTAACAATAAATCTTTGCCACCTTGACTTAAAGAATGCTTGAGTCTGTGAATTCATCCCAGATGACCCCGTCCTGTACTTCAGTCTTTGAGGGATCTCAACCTCTCAGACCACAACAGTAAGGCTATGAAACCAGGACTTAAAATCCAATTCTTAAGACTGCTTTCAGGGGTCTTCCCACTGTGTTATGCTGCCTCTCATCCCCATTCAGCCAGGCCCTCTTTCTCCCTTGATTCTTAGTATCCCTATCTGCTCCTCTACTAATCAGATTCATCATGCCCCATTGAATGCTCATTCACAGAATTATAGAATTAGAGCTGGAAGGGACCTAGGACCTTAAATCTGGAAGGGATGTTAGGAGCCATCTAGTCCAATCCCTTCATTTTACAAATGAGGAAACTGAGGCCCAAGAGGTGAAGTAACTTGCCCAGAGTTAAACAAGCATGACTAAGGTTCAAACCCAGATCTTTAGACTCCAAACCTGATGTTCTTTCCATGGCATCAAGTTGCCTCCCAATTCTACAATGAGTAAACTTAACTATGCTCAGAATAGCGCTTTCTATTTCCTGAATTTCCTGAAACCTGGAATCTAAATCCTATAAGATCCTGTGCCCTCAGCATGCAGTTCCTTGAACTTCTCAACTCTCTAGTTACTTTCATTGCTATTTTCCCTTAGCTACACACCAGTAAATACTGTATTAACTAACACCCAAGGTTGCTGCGAGGGCAGTGCTTTGTAAACCTTAAAGTACTATAAAAACATGAATTATTATTGAACACTTAGAACACCAAGGCCCAGGGAAGAGCTAGCCCATGACAGGGTGGCTAGATTTTGATTGAGAGAGCCCTTCAGAACCAACCAGTCAGTCAATCAGTCAACATTTATTACTTGCCTACTATATGCCAGGCACTGTGCAGAGGAAGCAAAAAATAAACAGTCCCTGCTCTCAAGGTGCTCACATTCTAACGGGGGAAAACTATACCCCAGAAACCACCTCATCATTTAGAACTGCCCCACATCAAAGGTTTCAAACTCTAAAATTCCCTTTTCTGACCACAGTCTGCTCTCTGTTTTACCTTTCCTATAACCTCTCTCCTGCAGAAACTGCTTTTCAATCTCATCTCAACCTCTAATGCTTGACTTCACTCTTCTCCAAGTCCATCAACCCCCTGCTGGCTTCATTTACTAGTCTACCCAGCTTGGACCACCCATGATTCAGTTTCTCCCTTCCCATTCTCTGACTGCCAAGGACTGTTGAAGTAAGTTAGGAAACCCAGCCAAATGGCAGCTCTACAGATTCATACTATGTAAGCCGAGCAGGGGGTCAAGGATAGAGTGGGTGGTAAGAAAATAGAGGCAGCCATGTATAGAACCCCTACTCCCTATTCTAGGAGTTTAATCACAAAAGGAGAAAGAGAGAAGGATTGAAAGAGCCAACAGGGTAGAATAAAGGTTTTTCAACATTAGACATTCTTAAACATTTCTAAAAACCATGAGGAAGCCACCAGAGAGCCCACGGAGAGGCAATATTAAAGGGACAGCTTGTGAGAATTTGAAAAGAAAAGCACTGATAATCAATATGAGCCAGCAGGAATTCATTCAGAATGAGTTATATTATGAATTGGTAGTTCTCAAGGGAAGAAATGCAAAGTATCTAGATTCGTTTGAAAAAAATACTCCAAATGATTAAAAATTAGAGAAACTTTGAGGTTCCTTTTCAGACTCATTGGATTAGCAAATTGACAAAAAGATGAATATGGTAAATGTTGGAGAAGTTGCAGGAAAACAGGCACACAAATGCAATGGAAAGCAATTGCCAGCTCTGTCTAAAAAGTTACTGAACAATGGTTTGATCTGCCATAGCATTACTAGGCCTATACCGCCAAGAGATCTGATAAAAAGGAAAAGGCCCTATATATACAAAAATATTTATAGCAGTGCTTTATTGTGGTGGTAAAGAAATGGAAACTAAATGGCTGCTCATCAGTTGGTGAATGGCTGACCAAATTATGGTGTATGAATATAATGAAATATTCTTACTCTATAAGAAATGAAGAAATAGATAGTTTCAGAGAAATATGGGAAGACTTGTATGAACTGATGCAAAATGAAATGAGCAGAACCAGGATAACAATTTATGCTATAGCATCAACGTTGTTAAAACAAGGTTTTGAAAAACAGAACTCTGATCAAAGCATGATCAATCAAGATTTCAAAGGACCAATTATGAAGAATGCTACTCATTTCCTGACGGAGAGGAGACACACTAATAGGCAGAGTAAGATGAACTTTTGAACAGGGCCAATATGGGAATTTGTTTTGCTTGACTATGCTTAATTGTTAACAAGGGTTTTTGTTTTTCTTTTTTTTTTTGGTTGGGGGGGTGATATGAGGAAGAAAAAATACTTGATAACTGAAAAAATGAAGAATAAGATAGATGGAAAAAAGAATGCCATATCAGACTAAACTCATTTCCTTAATTGACAAAATTACTAAACTAATAATAAAGTTAGTATTAATAATGAATAATATACCTAGATTTCAACAAGGCATTTTAAAAATGATTTAGTATTTTATTTTTCCCCAATTACATGTAAAAACAATTTTAACATTCAGTTTTAAAACTTTGAGTTCCAAATTCTCTCCCTTCCTCCCTCCCCACCCCCCTCTTTGAGAAGACAAACAATTCAATGTAAGTTATACATGTGTAGTCATGCAAAACATATTTCCACATTAGTCATGTTGTGAAAGAAAACATAGACAAGAAAAAAAAACTGAAGAAAAATAAAGAAAGCAGGGGCAGCTAGGTGGCGCAGTGGATAGAGCACCAACCCTGAAGTCAAGACCTGAGTTCAAATCTGGTGTCAGACCAAACACTTGACGCTTACTAGCTGTGTGACCCTGGGCAATTCACTTCACCCCAATTGCCTAAAAAAAAAAAAAAAAGCAAAAATGTATGCTTCAATCTGTATTCAGATGCCATCAGTTCTTTCTCTGGGAATGGATAGAATTTTTCATCATAAGACCTTTTGAGTTGTCTTGGATCGTTGTATTGCTGAGAATAGCTAAGCCATTCATAGCTAACCATCTTACAATATTGCTGTTACTTTGTAGGCAGTACATTTCACTTTGCATCAGCTCATGGAAGTCTTTCCAGATTTTTCTGAGAGCATCCTGTTCATCATTTCTTATAGCACAGTAGTATTCCATCGCGATCACATAGCACAATTTGTTCAGCCATTCCCCAAATGATGGACATACCCTCAATTTCCAATTCCTTGCCCTCAGAAAACAGCTGCTATAAATGTTTTTGTACATATAGGTCCTTTCCCTCTTTGTTTTTTTTTTTAATCTCTTTTTGGATACAGACCTAGTAGTGGTATTGCTAGGTCAAAGGGTATGCATGATTTTTATAGCCCTTTGGGCATAGTTCCAAATTGTTCTAAAGAATGGTTGAATCATTTCGCAACTCTACCAACAATACATTAATGTCTCATTTTTCCCACATCCCCTCCAACATTGGTCATTTTCCCTTTCTGTCCTATTAGCTAATCTAATAGGTATGCATTAGTACCTTAAAATTGCTTTAATTTGCATTTCTCCAATCAATAGTGATTTAGGACATTTTTATATGGCTATAGATAGCTTTGATTACTTCATTTGAAAAATTCATATCTTTTGATCATTTATTAGGTGGGGAATGGCTCTTATTTTTATAAATTTGACTCAGTTCTTGTTTGAGAAATGAGGTCTTTATCAGGGAAACTTGCTTCAAATTTTTTTTTAACAATTATGATTGCTAAATGTATTTCCTTCCATCATATTGCCTCACCCAATTTATTCTATTCTCTCTCTTTTTTTACCCTGTCCTTCCTCAAAAGTGTTTTGTTTCTGACTACCTTCTTCACCAATATGCCCTCCATTCTATCACAACCCCCTCTTCTCTTATCCCTTTCCCCTCCTACTTTCCTGTAGGGTAAGAGAGATTTCTATACCCAATTGAGCGTGAATGTTATTTTCTCTTTGAGCCAATTCTGATAAGAGATCTTCCCCTCCACTGTAAAAGTTTTTTCTTGCCTCTTTTATCTGAGATAATTTACAACTTTCTACTTCTCTCTTTCCCTTTCTCCCAGTGCATTCTTCTTTTTCACCCCTTAATTTTATTTTTTTTAGATATCATTCATTCATATTCAACTTACAACTGTGCCCTCTATCTATCTATACTCCCTCCAATTGCCCTAATAATGAGAAAGTTCTTATGAGTTACAAGCATCATCTTCCCATGTTGGAATATAAACAGTTTAACTTTTTTAAGTCCCTTATGATTTCCCTTTCCTGTTTGCCTTTTTATGCATCTCTTGATGTTGTATTTGAAAATAAAATTTTCTATTCAGCTCTGGTCTTTTCATCAGGAATGCTTAAAAGTCCCCTATTTCACTGAATGTCCATTTTTTCTTCTGAAGGATTATACTCAATTTTGTTGGATAGGTGATTCTTGGTTGTAATCCTAGTTCTTTTGCTTTCTGTAATATCATATTCCAAGCCTTCTGAACCTTTAATACAGAAGCCACTAAATCTTGTGTTATCCTGACTGTTGCTCCATGATCTTGAATTGTTTTTTTTTTCTGGCTGCTTGCAATTGTTTCTCCTTGACCTGGGACCCTGGAATTTGTCTGTAATATTCCTGGGAGTTTTCATTTTGGGGATCACTTTCAGGAGATGATTGGTGGATTCTTCCCATATCTATTTTACCCTTTAATTCTAGAATATCAGGGCAGTTTTCCTTGATAATTTCTTGAAGGATGATGTCCAGGCTTTTTTTTTTTTTTGATAACAGCTTTCAGGTAATCCAATAATTTTTAAATTATCCCTCATGGATCTATTTTCCAAATCAGTTATTTTTCCAATGAGATATTTCACATTGTATTCTATTTTTCATTCCTTTGGTTTTGTTTTATTGTTTCTTCATTTCTCATAAAGTCATTAGCTTCCATTTCCTCAATTCTAATTTTTAAGGAATTATTTTCTTCAGAGGGGGTGGAGCCAAGATGGCAGAGGGAAAGCAGCAACTTGTTTGAGCTCTCCCCCCAAACCCTTCCAAATACCTATAAAAATGGCTCTAAACAAATTGTAAAGCAGCAGAACCCACAAAAAGACAGAGTGAAACAAGTTTCCCGCCAAAGGCAGCCTGGGTGGTTGATTGGAAAGGTATATCGCGTCTGGCGGTGAGAGAAGCACAGTTCCGCGTGGGCGTGCAGGTCACAGCGAACTTGGAGCAGGCCTCAGAGAACTGAATCTCAGGGAGCTGTGGTGGTTTCCAGACTCCTCAACCCACGAATGCCAAAGACAACTTAGAAGGTCAGTGGGAAAAGTCTGTGACTGCTGTGAGAGAAGGAGCTAGGTCTCAGCCACTCCAGGGGCCACGGCTATTTCCTGAGCTTCCGGCCAACAGACTGAGGGGGAATCAAGTGGCTGATCAGAGGGGGATTGCAGGGATCTCCTTGCCAGTGCTGAGGCAGGAATCTCTTGCTTTACCGGTGCTTGGATCTGGGTCACAGTTCTAAGGGGCAGTCCTGGGGCGAGGAGGAACGCTAGTGTGGTGGAGCTTGTTGTGGCGGTGGAGAGGAAACACCTCACCCCTTATCGTAGCACCTTGGAAGAACTGAAAATTTTCAGGTCCCTGGAAGTATCTCTGAAAACAGCCGTGAAAACTCCTGAAGCTTGGGACAGTACATTCTCCACATTGGAAACAGACTTTTACCTTAACAAAGAGTTTAGAACTCAAGTAATTGGCTGGGATCATGAGCAAGCAGCTCAAAAAGAGTCAGACTATATTATCTTACTTTGGTGACGAAGATAAAAACATACAACCAGAGGAAGATAATGAAGCCAAAGCTCCTAAATCCAAAGCCTCCAAGAAGAACATGAATCAGTCCCAGGCCTTGGAAGAGCTCAAGAGGGATTTTGAGAAGCAAGTAAGAGAAGTTGAGGAAAAACTGAGAGTTTTGCAAGAAAATCATGAAAAACAAGTCAACAGCTTGCTAAAGAATACTGAAGAAAATAACACCTTAAAAAATAGCCTAACCCAAATGGCAAAAGAGGTCCAAAAAGTCAATGAGGAGAAGAATGCCCTAAAAAGCAAAATTGGACAAATGGAAAAGGAAATCCAAAAGCTTACTGAAGAAAATACTTCCTTACAAATTAGAATAGAGCAATTGGAAGTTAGTGACTTTATGAGAAATCAAGACACTGTAAAACAAATCCAAAAGAATGAAAAATCAGAAAACAATGTGAAATATCTCATTGGAAAAACAACTGACCTGGAAAATAGATCCAGGAGAGAGAATTTAAAAATTATTGGACTATCTGAAAGTCATGATCAAAAAAAGAGCCTAGACATCATCTTTCAAGAAATTATCAAAGAAAACTGCCCTGATATTTTAGAACCAGAAGGCAAAATAGAAATTGAAAGAATCCACCGATCACTGCTTGAAAGAGATCCCCAAAGGAAAACTCCTAGGAATATTGTAGCCAAATTCCAGAGTTCCCAGGTCAAGGGGAAAATATTACAAGCAGCCAGAAAGAAACAATTCAAGTATTGTGGAAACACAATTAGGATAACACAAGATTTAGCTGCTTCTTCATTAAGGGACCGCAGAGCATGGAATATAATATTCCGGAGGGCAAAGGAGATAGGATTACAACCAAGAATCACCTACCCACCAAAACTGAGTATAATCCTGCAGGGGAAAAAATGGTCATTCAGTGAAATAGAGGACTTTCAAGCATTCTTGATGAAAAGACCAGAGGTGAATAGAAAATTTGATTTTCAAATACAAGACTCAAGTGGAACATAAAGAGGTAAACAGGAAAGAGAAAATCATAAGAAACTTGTTATGGTTGAACTGTTTACATTCCTGCATGGGAAGATGATATTTGTAACTCATGAGACCTTTGTCAGTATTAGGGTAGTTGGAGGGGAAAAAATTATATGTCTGTAAATATAGATATAGATAGATAGATAGATAGATAGATAGATAGATAGATAGATAGATAGATAGAGGGCACAGGGTGAGATGAAAATGAAGGGGTCATATCTGGAGAATAAAATTAAGGGTGAGAGAGGATTATACTAGGAGAAGGAGAAAGGGAGAGGTAGAATGGGGTAAATTATCTCACAAAAAAAAACAGAAAAGAAAAGGCTCTTACAGTGGAGGGGAAATGGGGGAAGGTGAGAGGGAAAGAGTGAATTTTATTCTCATAGAATTTGACTTAAGGAGGGAATAACATACACACTCAATTGGGTATGGAAATCTGTCTTACCCTACAGGAAAATGGGGGGGGAAGGGGACAAGGGAGTAGGGGGATGATAGAGAGAAGGGCAGATTGAGAAAGGGGGTAGTCAGAAGCAAGTACTTCTGAGGAGGGTCAGGGTCAAAAGAAAGAATAGAATAGATGGGGGGTGGGATAGGATTAAGGGAAATAGAGTTAGTTTTTCACAGCATGTCTGCTACGGAAGTGTTTTGCATAACTGCACATATATAACCTATATTTAGTTGTTTGCCTTAGCAATGAGGGTGGGTGTGGAGGGAGGAAGGGAGAAAATTTGGAACCCAAAGTTTTAAAAACACATGTTTAAAAAAGATTTACGATAAAAAGCATTTTCTGTGCTTTTTTTTTTTTTAAAAAAAAGGAATTATTTTCTTCGGTGAGATTTTGTACCTTCTTTTCCATTTAGCCAATTCTAATTTTTAAGAAGTTTTTTTCTTCAGTGAATTTTTGTGTCTTTTTTTCCATTTGGCCAGTTCTGCTTTTCATGTCATTCTTCTCCTCATTGGCTTTTTATACCTATTTTACCATTTAGCCTAATCTTTTTTTTAAGGTGTTATTTTCTTCAGTATTTTTTTGTATTTCCTTTACCAAGCTATTGACTCTTTTTTCATGATTTTCTTGCATCACTCTCATTTCTCTTCATAATTTTTCTTCTGCTTCTCTTACTTGATTTTCAGTATCCTTTTTGAGCTCTTCCATGGCCTGAGACCAATTCATATTTTTTCTTGGAAACTTTGGATGCTGGAACTTTGATGTTGTTATCATCTTCTGAGTGTGTGTTTTTAACTTCCTTGTCACCATAGTAACTTTCAATGGTCAGAATTTTTTCTGTTGTTTGCTCATTTTCCCAGCCTATTTCTCGACTTTTAACTCTTTGTTAAAGTGGGGTTCTGCTTCCAGAGTGGAGGGTGCACTGTCGCAAGCTTCAGGGGTTTTATGCAGCTGTTTTCAGAGATACTTCTAAGGAACTGTAAGTTTTCAATTCTTCCAAGGTAGTATGATCTAAAGAAAGGTATATTTACTACTCTCCTGGCCTGTGCTCTGGTCTGTGAGTGACCACAAGCACATTTCTCTGCCCTGGAACTGTGACAAGGGTCCCTGTTGCACTGTGTTAACAAACTCTGGTGAGCTAGTGCTCCTCCTCTCCCTGGGACTGCTACCCAGGACCATGACCCAGATCTGAGTATAGGCAAAGCAACAGAGTTCTGTTTCCAGGACCAGCAAAGAGACCCCCTGTAATCTCTTTCTGATCAGTTGTTTGATCCCTTTACCATCTGTAGGCTGAGACCTCCGGAAGCAGCTACTGCTGCTGCTGATCCAGTGGCTCCAAAGCCCTGCTCCTGGTTTGCTGGGATCTGGTCTGCTCTGGTATGGTCTCCGCTGGATTGTGCTTCACTCTCACCCTAGTGTGACAGACCTTATCTGCTGACTTTCTAAGATGTCTTTGGTTTAAAAATTATTTCACCCCATCCTTTTGTGGGTTCTGCCACTCCAAGAATTGTTTTATGGCATTATTTAAAGGTGTTCAGAGGGGTTTTGGGAAGAGCTCAGGCGAGTCCTTGTCTTTTCTCCTCCATCTTCAACAAGGCATTTGATAATAAATTAATCAACAAGAATTTTTATAGGTCTATTATATAGCAGACATTGCTAGATGGTGATGATGCAAGTACAAAGAATGAAACATTTACTATTCACAGGAAGCTTACGTTCTAATAGGGGAGGCAAGTTACATTTCACAAACAAGGGAGCTTTTTAAGGAAGAGCTGGATTATTGTTTGGGGGGAATGTTAAAGAAAGGATTTTTGCTTAAATCAATGGTGGTCAGCAGGCCCCAGGCAGCTCACAAAGCCCTTGTTGTCCAAACCAGATTAAAATGTAACTGGGAAATATTTAACAAAATCAATAAAAATACAATAAATCACAAATAATGCTAATACGTATTTTTAAGTCAAAATATGCACAAGGATCATTAAGTATGGTTTAGTGGTCCCATTTCTAGTTGAGTTTGACACCACTGTTCTAGATGACCTTTGAGATCCTTTTTAACTATGAGATTTCATAATTCTATGTGAGCTAGGTAAGGCAAGACAAGGGATTAATATCTCTAGTGATGAAAAAATTGCAGTTAGAAAAAAACAAACACTTTGAGTCATCCAAGGTTGCACAGTGAGCTAATGGAAGAGCCAGGCCTGCCGAGCTCCTCATTCATGCACTCTTGCCCCTTCAGCACACTGTGTCTGAGTCAAAAAGTCAGTCAACCAATCAACAAGCACTTATTAAGCACCTGCTGCTATGTGTCAGATATTTTGATGGGGTTGTAAATACAAAGACTCAAACAATTCCTAATTGAAAAGAGCTAATATATTAGATGTGGAAAGGACCCAAGAGCACCTTATTGAAAAGCAGCATGACATAGAGGAAAGAGCATGGGACATAGAGTTAGGAGACATAGTTTTCAGCACTACTCCCATTTCTCCTGGCTATGTGACCATGAATGAATCACTTAAACTTTTCGGCCTCACTTTCATCACTTACAAAATATGATGGATAAAGTATTACCCACTTTATTTTTCCACTTAATAGTATTTAATTTTTTCCAATTACATGTAAAGATAGTTTTCAACATTCACTTTTATAAGATTTTGAGTTTCAAATTTTTTCTCCCTCCATTCCTCTTCTCCCTCTTTCTCAAGATGGCAAACAATCTGATGTAGATTATACATGTACAATCATATTAAACATTTCTACACTAGTAATGTTATGAAAGAAAAATCAGAACAAAAGAGAAAAACCATGAGAAAGAAAAAAGAAAAAAACTAAAAAAAATGAAAATGGTATGCTTTTATCTGCATTCAGACTCCATAGTTCTTTCTCTGAATGTGGTTAGCATTTTCTATCATGACTCTTTTGATATTGTCTTGGATCATTGTATTGCTGCGAAGAGTTAAGTGTATCATAGTTGATCATTACATAATATTGCTGTTACCGTGTGCAATATTATCCTGGTTCTGTTCACTTCAACTCAACATCAGTTCATGTAAGTCTTTCCAGGTTTTTCTGAAATCTACCTGCTCATAATTTCTTATAGCACAGTAGTATTCCATTACATTCATATACCACAACTTGTTCAGCCATTCCCCAACTGATGGGCATTCCCTTAATTTCCAATTCTTGGCCACCACAAAAAGAGCTGCTATAAATATTTTTGTACGTGTGGGTCCTTTCCCCTTTTTTATGATCTCTTTGGGATACAGACCTAGTAGCGGTATTGCTGGATCAAAGGGTATGCACAATTTTATAGCCCTTTGAGCATAGTTCCAAATTGTTCTCCAGAATGGTTGAATCAGTTCACAACTCCCCCAACAATGTATTAGTGTTTCAATTTTTCCACATCTTCTTCATCATTTATCATTTTTTTTTCTGTATATTAGCCAATCTGATAGGTGTGAGGTGGTACCTCAGAGCTGTTTTAATTTGCATTTCTCTACTCAATAGTGATTTAGCATTTTTTCATATGACTATAGATATTTTTAATTTCTTCATATGAAAACTGCCTGTTCATATCCTTTGACAATTTATCAATTGGGGAATGACTTGTAGTCTTATAAATTTGACTCTGTTCTCTATATATTTTAGAAATGAGGCCTTTATCTGAGACACTGGCTGGAAAAAGTGTTCTCCTTTCAAATTCAGTTTGAAAGTCCCCTAGTTGATTGAATATCTGTCTTTTCCCCTGAAAGGTTATGCTCAATTTTGCTGAGTAGTTGATTCTTGGCTGTAATCCAAGCTCCTTTGCCTTCTGGAATATCATATTCCTAGCCCTCCAATTCTTTAATGTAGAAGCTGCTAAGTCCTGTGTAATTATGACTGTGGCTCCTTGATATTTGAATCGTTTCTTTCCAACTGCTTATAGTATTTTTTCCTTGATCTGGTAACTATAGGATTTGGTTACAATATTCCTTGGAGTTTTTGAGATCTCTTTCCAGTGGTAAATGGTGGATTCTTTCAAATTTATTTTATTTTATTTGTTTATTATACCTTCTGTTTTTTATTTCATTTATTATTTATATAATTTTACAATATAATCATATAATATTTGTTATATTATATTATTTATTTATTATACCTTTTGGTTCTAGGATATCAGGGCAGTTTTCCTTGATAATTTCTTGAAAGATGCTCTCCAGGCTCTTTTTTTGATCAAGGCTTTCAGGTAGTCCAATAATTCTTAAATTATCCCTACTGGACCTATTTTCTAGGTCAGTTGTTTTTCCAGTGAGGTATTTTACATTTTCTTCTATTTTTTTCATTCTTTTGATTTTGTTGGACTGATTCTTAATGTCTCATAGAGTCTTTAGTTTCCACTTGCTCAATTCTAATTTTTAAGGACTTACTTTCTTCAGTTAGCTTTTGTACTTCCTTTTCCATTTGGCCAATTCTACATTTTAGGGAGTTGTTTTCTTCAGTGGATTTTTTTTCCATTTGGCCAATTGTATTTTTTTAAGGAATTGTTTTCTTCAGTCAATTTTTGTCCTTTCTTTTCCAGGCTGTTGACTCTCTCTTGCATACCTCTCATTTCTTTTCCCAAATTTTTCTTCTACCTCTGTCATTTGACTTTTAAAATCCTTTAAGAACTCTTCTAAGAAGGCTTGTTTGGCTTGAGACCAATTCATAGTCCCCTCTGAGGTTTCGCATGTAGGCATTTTGACAATGTTATCCTCTTCTGAGTGTGTATTTTGATCTTCCCTGTCACCATAGTAGCTTTCTATAGTCAAGGTTCTTTTTTGTTTCTTGCTCATTTTTGCCTATTTCATGTCTTTCAAAGTTGAGCTTTGCTCCTGGGGCACAGGGGGCATTGCCCCAAGCTTCTTGTGCTGGGGATCAAGGGCCTGGTCACTGGCTTTATGTGCCTGGGCCTCAGGTGCTGTGGACTTGCCTACTGTGCTGGAGTGGCCTGACCTAGTCACAGCTGTTGTTGCCTGGGTTCTGGGGCTGGCAATTTGCATTCTGCACTCAGGCTGAATACCTCACAGCTGGCCTGTGGTGCCACTCGCCTGCTGAGCCAGGACCAAGTGGCCTTGGTTGCTGATCTGCTGTGACTAGGAGCCCCCCATTGGCTTTCCTGGACACAGTCTGTGCTGGGCTGCACTCCCTTTTCACCCAAGTGAGACCTTTCTTGAAGTCCTGGAAAATTGTTTCACTCCATCTTTTTGTAGGTTCTGTAGCTCCATAATCTGTTTAGAGGCTTGATTTAATGTTTCTGAGGGAAACTAGGGAGAGCTCAGACAACTTCCTGTCTTTTCTCCGCCACATTGGCTCCACTTGTATTAACTGCTTTAGAAGGCTGTTATGGAGAAAATGTTGTATAAATCCTGAAGCATAGGAACTGGGACTGGATCTATCATTTCATTGTTAGAGAGAACTTCCAGTTGAGGAAACTCTCTAGCAATATGGATCTGAACCTTCTCTGCAATTTATACTATCAGGGAGTTCTCTAGGGCACTGAGATGTTAAACAATTTGTTCAGGACAACATTGCTGATATAGATCAAAGTAAGGACTCAAACCCAGGTCCTCCAAGCCAGTTTTCTATCACTATGCCACACTGCTTCTCAAAGAATTATAGAAATGTGAATTATTATCAGACACCTAGGTGATGCAGTGGATAGAGCACTGGGTTTTGAACCAGGAAGACTCATCTCTCCAAGTTCAAATCTGGAGTCAGATACTTACTAGCTGTGTGAACCTGAGCAATTCACTTAACTCTGTTTACCTCAGTTTCTCATCTGTAAAATGAGCTGGAGGAGGAAATGGCAAACCACTTCAGTATCTTTGCCAGGAAAACTCCAAAATGGGGTAATGAAGAGTCATACATGACTGAAATGACAACAAAAACAAAATTATCATCATTTGCATATCATATAATTTTATTAATCTCATTTGATGTTTGATGTTTGAATAGGTGCTATTATTATCATCCCTGTGTTATAGATGAGGAAGCTGAAGCAAACAGGGTTAAGTGACTTGCCCAGGGTCCCACAGCTTGTAAGTGTCTGAGGCCAGAAGCACAGAGACACATAATACTGAGGCACAAAGAAGAGAGGTCATTGTTATGAGTTAGTAGCAAAGCATGGATGGATACTGATGGATACAGCCCTTGAGAGACAAGACTGAGTCCTAGAAACGACTTTGAAAGTCCCAAGTTATTCCTTCTGCATCGTATTAAGTGAACAGTTTTATTTTCCATGAATAAAACTTGACATATTCCTGGATATAAAGCCAGGAAGGAGGTTAAAAGAAGTTAATGACCCAATGGCCTTGGAAATGGTGAGAAACATTCAGTGGTAGCTTGCAAAAAGGGCAGGAAGTTGTGGGTGGGATACTCTGTGTGGTTAGGCTGGGAAAGTCATCAGTAAAGAGCAAACTTGGCTCAGGCTAAGTTAGACAATGGGTTTCAGAATTGTGGAGCAGAAGACCCTTTTGTTCTGAATTCTATCTAAGCCACCTGGAATGGTGATTACTCAGGAAATACACAAGAGAGATCAATCTACCCTTATTCCTAGATTAGTTAGAAAACCATGTGGAGACATCATGGGTCATCTGTGGACAACTTGGATTCCTCCTTCAGGGGAAGGTGAGATGTATCTGGTACAAGCCTTCTATGGAACAGAATCAACAAGTCACAGAATGTCAGAGCTAGGAGGGACCTTGGAACATAGAAAATTGGAACTGAAAGGAACTTTTAAGGTCATCTCTACCAATTCCATCATCTTATGGAAGAGAAGTCTGAGACCTAGAGCAATGAAGTAAATTGGTCTCATAGTTAGTATGTGGGAGAGTGAGTGCTGAAATCCCAATCTCTTGATCCTACTATACCATTTTACTTTCATATCACCCCTGGCTGTCATTGAGGGCATTGACCATAAAGTAGCCTTCTCTTCTTGACTTGCATGTCCTGATACTTTCACTTCTAAAAATCTTCTAGCTCATTGGTGCGGTTGCTTCCTCCATTAATGTGGATTAAAAATTCATCACTCCAGGAGGTAGCTAGGTGGCACAGTGGATAGAGCACCTGCCCTAAAGTCAGGAGGACCTGAGTTCAAATTCTGTCTCTAGACCAAACACTTGACACTTACTAGCTGTGTGACCCTGGGCAAGTCACTTAACCCCAATTGCCTAAAAACAAAAAAATCCATCACTCCAGCAATTCATTCTGAATGAGTTGCTGTGATTAAAAAATGCATGTCATCTGGTGGCTAGCCCTTTATTAATGAGCCTCTACAAACTTAGTTCTGATATCAACTTAAAATGAAATATGTGGATTACAGAGCTACCCATCTGAAGAGGCAGCGTGACATAGTGAAAAAAAATATGGGACTGGGCATCAGAAGACTCCTAGGTTTGAGTCTTATTCCCGCCATTGGTTCACTGCATGACCTTAGGGGACTCATTTCCCTTCTTGGGATTTTAGTCTCCCCTTCTGTGACGTAGAGCACTCTACATGATGATTGTTGTTGTTGTTCAGTCATTCAGTTGTGTCCAACTCTTCATAACCACATGGACCATAGCATACCAGGCCCTTCTACCCTCTACCATCTCCTGAAGTCTGTCCAAACTCATATGTTTGTTGCTTCCATAACACTATCTATCCATCTCATCCTTTGCCATCCCCTTCTCCTTTTGCCTTCAATCTTTCCTAACATCAGGGAGTCCTGGAAAAGATTGAGTCCTGAAAATGACTTTGAAAGTCCCAAGTTATTCTTTCTGAGTTGTATTAAGTGAACAGTTTTATTTTCCATGAGTCTTGATTTCTTGTTATGTGGCCAAAGTATTTAAGCTTTAGCTTCAGTATTCGACCTTCTAGCGAATGGTCTAAATTAATTTCTTTAAGTATCGATTAATTTGATCTCCTGGCTGTCCAAGGGACTCTCAAGATTACAGTAATGTAAATTTTAAAAATACTAAAAGAAAGCAAAAAAAAATCTAATTGTAATGGCCCATTTTAGTATTTAGACTAAAGACTTTAGTCTTTAGAGAACAGACAAATATGCCCCCCTCCTCTTGTTAGAGAAGTGGGAGACAACAGGTGCAGTGTCTTGCATATATCATTTGATGCAAACACTGTTATCTATTATTTTTGCTTAACAGCTTTTCTTTATAGCAGAGGGTGGTTCTTTGAAATGGTGGTGGTGGCATAGATATAACTTAAAGTGAATGTGATGTAAAAAACAAAGACATTAATAAAATTTTCTAAAAATAAAATATGGAATTGGGCACTAATATAAGCATAACAGTCCATACCAATTTGAATCACTGAAGAACTTTTTTTTCAGGATATTCATTCAGCTCTAGCTTCTCCATCACATTCAGCAACTCCAATATATAGATAGATCTGCCTGATAACAGGTTTCCTTTTTTTTTGGGCGGGGGGGTATGTTTAAGTAGAGGCTAAGGGATTACTAATGAGGTATGTGGTAGAGAGGATTTTTGTATCAGTTGAACTAGATGACCTTTGAGTTCATTCTAATGCAGAGATTAGAGACAGTTGTATAGTTGAAAGTGTACTGGACTTTAGTCAAGAGACCTAGGTTTTAATATTATTTCCACCACTTCCTGTGTGACCTTAGGCAAGTCACTTCTCTCTGAGCCTCAGCGTCTTTTGTAAAGTGGGATAATAATAAAATACATTTTAAATGTTTTATTATAAACTTAATTTTTAACAAAAACAATAATATAAATTGCAAATAAGTAATAAAATCTTATTCAGTAAACATTTGTTGAACTAAAGGAATGAACAAAAAGCACACTAAAACTTTTTTTTGCATCTTTTTCATGTTTATATGTACTTCTACTACTTTTAGCTTTCCTCCCTTCCACCATTCCTCTCTCTTTCCTTCCTCCCCTTCTCTTTCTTCCTTCTTTCTTTTTTCTTTTCTTTCCTTCCTTCCTTTCTTCCTCTCTCTCTACCTACCTTCCTTCCTTCCTTTCTTTCTTTCTTTTTCTTTCTTTCTTTCTTTCTTTCTTTCTTTCTTTCTTTCTTTCTTTCTTTCTTTCTTTCTTTCTTCTATCTTGCATTTAATTTTTCACATAATCTGTATACACGTAAGTGCACATTCTGTACATACAAGGTCTGTAATGACCAGGTACTCATACATGTACATGTTGTCTTCCCCATTAGAATGTGAATTCCTTGAGGGTAGGCCCTGTTTTGTTTTTGTCTTTCTGTTTCCAATACTTCACACAATGCCTCTTACATAGTAAGTAATTAATAAATGCTTATAGACTTCATTCTTTCTTTTTTAGAGTAAAAATGCATGCAGTTCTGGTTCTGCTGATCTCATTTCACATCATTTATTGATATTTACAAATGTCCTTATATGTGCCATGTTTGTAATTTTATGGCTTTAAAATATTCTATTACAGACCAAAATGCTATAATTTATTTAGTTGTTTTCCAGTTATTGGTCACATAGTTTGTTGTCAATATTTTTGCTATTACAAATAGAGTATAAAATTTTTTATGCAAATATGTTTTTTTAAAAGAATAAGTCATACCAATGGGTTGAAAGGTGTTGTCAATTTTGCATATTGCCATATTACTTACTAAAATATTTGCACAAATCTACATCCACTTACAATGAATTATAGTACTGGTTTCTTCACAGTGCAACAATGTTGAATTTTGTCCTTTTTATTATTGGCAAAGCCAGTCTAGAGGGTGTAAGGTGATATTTTAAGACTGTCTTGATTTGAGCTTCTCTGATAATTAGGGAATATGAATACCTCTTTGTGACGTTATTAACAGTTTTCCTGACATTTTATAAAAATTGTCTGGTCATCAGAATAAGTGGAAAGAATAACAACAAAGATGACAACAACAGCAAATAATGAAACAGAACCCTGTGTGATTGTAATGACTAGGTTTGGTCCCAGAACAAGGTTGAGAAAATATATTTCTATTCCCCCTTCACAGAGACGGGTGACTTTGGGTGTGTAATTTTGTGCATATTATCAAAGACATGTGTTGGCTATTTTCACTAAACTGCTTTATCCCCCTCTATATTTCATTAATCTTCATTACAAGACAGATTTTACTGAGTGGGGGCATATATTCAGATTTAAAGTTGATATAAAGAAAATGCAATTTTGAAAAAAATTTGGTCTGTTTTTGGCTATTGATTAATTGTTCCATTGTAAAGTATGGACGATTAGTCTTTTAGATTTATATTTGTTCCTTATAAATTCTGAATACTAGGTCATTTTCTGACTTATTTACTACAAATATTATCCTAATTTCTTTTTTCTTTTCATTTGGGACATTCCTTTTTGGGGGGCAAAATCCTTTTGTTTTTGAAAAATCAAACTTGTTAATTTTGTCTCAAATAATTTCTGTAGCTGAGACAATGTTACAATTTTTCATGATTGAAGAATAATTAGATCATTCATCCAGTTTGCATTTATTTTAGTATGTGGTATGAAGTATGGTATGAATTCAATCCCATTTAAAAAAAATCCATACCACTATACAATTTTCCCAGCAGTTTTTACTGAACGATGATTGTATTCCCTAGAGTTTTTAAAGTGTTAGTTTATCAGACACTAAGCTTTTATCTACATGGTGTTCAATTTCTATCTCTTAAAGTCTATTCCACTGAGCTACTCTTCATTCTTTTCCCACAATCAGACAATTTTAAAAAATGATTATTGCTTTGTAGTATATTTTGAGAGCTATCTAGTAGGGCTAGTTTCCTTCGGCTGGTTTTCTTTTACATAGTTTTTGTTGATATTCTGACATAATTTTATATGAGTTTTATTGTCATTATATGTAATTTTATGCAATAACCTATTGATATTTTGTTTGTATTATTAAATATGTAAATTGGTTTAGGAAATATTGACATTTCTATCATATTTGCTAGGTTATTCTTCCATTTGTTCAATTTTTCCTTGTTATCTGTCCAGATCATTTTGAAGTCATTTTCATATAGGGTTCTGGGAAGCCTTTCCTAGTTCCCTGATAATAAGATCATAGAACTACAACTGGAAGGAAACTGAGACCCAAGCTCTACAACTCCAGGATTAACACTCTGTACTGTATCTCCCTTGTTAGGGCTGACTCTTGTTTCAAATTAAATCTCTACTTAGAATTATAGAATTTAGAGATAGAAGGAACATCACAGGACAGCTTCTCTAACTCCTTTATTCTGTAGATAGGAAGTTGAGGCCTAGAAAGGTTAAATGACTTCCTCAAAATTTGAACTCAGAAAGATGAGTCTTCCTAACTCTGGGCTCTGCTATACTACCTAGCTACCTCTTGGTACCTAGAGGATGTTTAATAAAAACTTGTTGGATTGGAATAATGTGATGTGTTTTATCATAATTTTAAAAGATTTTTGTCTACAGAATTCCTTCTTTTTAGTATGGATGGTTCTCACTTTATGAAAATTTCATAATATGTATATTCAACTTTACACAAAGAATTCTAAAAGAAATACAAAATCCAAAAAAACACCTATGTTACCTTTACTGTACAGTACCGTGTTCTTACTTTCTGCTCCTGCCCCCCAGCTTGGGCTCCATGGCTTCATACTCCCTTACCAAAACACCCAAAACCAAAAAAAGTGAAAACTGGAGAACTGAAATGTGGAGAGACCACCATAGCAGATCAGGAGCTTGGCTTGAGATCTCCAGTGCGTAGAGAGCAGACCTTTGCCCCAGCTGGTATGTCTGCCGCAAGTGTCTATCTTCCCTCTGTGCTCAGATACTGCCTGTTTGTCTCTGGCCCCCACTTGTCACCCATCCTCTCCTGTGTCCTTTGTCCATGTTTGGTCCCCGTGTGGCTGGCCCTTTGGCCTTCCCCGTTCCCATCCCCCCATTCCTCCTCCTTCTCTTGCTTCTCTGGAATGGATCCCTCTAGGCCATCTATTGACTTGGAAAATTACAAATTAACATGATGTATTGTATTGTATTTTTATTTATTTTGTTGAATATTTCCCAATTACATTTTCATATGGCTCTGTATTTGGGAGTCTTAGACACTTCAGGCTATAACTTGAGTTTGACACCTATGGTGTAGAGGATGTAGATAATTTTTTTTCTAGTTTACCTTGTATCCCAAATATTTACTAAAATCCTTTATTGGCGCATTAATTTTTTGTTGGTATTTTAGATTTTCCAGGTATGTAATCATGTCATTTGCAAATATATTTTAATTTCTTTATTACAGGCATTTATTCCTTTTTATAATAGCACTTCTGGACTCACTTTTCTAACTTACACTGCACTGTCAGTTTAGGCTTGCAAAGGGGAGAAAGTTACGTCTCCCATCAGAGTCTAGGGGTAATCCTAAGAGCTTGTGATTTCCTGATACTCTTACAAACCCCAATCTGATGTGCTCCCTAATATCAACCAACCAGAAAACTATCAGCATTTTACAAAAAATGCTATTTATTAAGAAGGAAAACCAAGAATAGTAGTCACCAAATAATCCCCATTAAGTTACGAAACACACTCTCCCTTTGCATACACATGATCTTTGAGGAGAGAGGGCTCAGATTAAAAGTAGAAAGGCAGTGAGGTATATGTATAGAGAATTTGTGGGACCAAGGAGCACCTCCTAACTCCTAGCCCTAGACTCCTTTCTCTCTGCAAAGTCCCCACAAAGTTTGCTTCTGGTACATGGTATCAGTGGTGGACAGGTCGCTTCTTTGTTCAGTGGGTTGGCTCCTTGCAGGACATGTTGTCTTAGCAGATGGGTCAATCCACTTCTGTTGGGTCAAGCAGGTTGTTCAGCTGATGTACTGGCGTTAAACTGAACTTTGTTGTTGCTGATCCTGGCTGTGACTGTTGGTAGGAATTTTGAAGGCTTTTATGGATTTCTTGGTCTTGCTGGTCACTTGGTACTCCCTCTTCAGGATAATGGTTTCTGAGATAGGGAAAGAATAAATACATATACATACACAAATAAAACCAAATACAATACCAATAACAACAATAAACCCAAAGAGGTTGCATGATCACAGATACATTTCACCCAAGTGAGATATAGGGCAACCACTGATCTTCCTCTACTCAGCAGCTTAGAACAGTTCTTGTCTTACTAGCTAGGCAGCAAAAGAACCAAAAGAGCTAAAGAAGGAGTTGATTGATCCTTTTGTATGTGAATTCAGTTCCTGCTCAGTACCTCTTGAGTCATCAGCTCCTCCAGCTCTATAGCCAGTCTCTTCATCACCATATAGCCCCTACCCCTCCCCTCTTATGGTCACTCATACCCAGAACATCTCCACACATATTTGGATTAGAGGTAGGCTGGAAAATATCTGTATATGCTCTGTATAACCCTCCAGGAAGGGCAAATCCAAGTTTGTTCTGAGGACGTCACTGGCCATTCCTCTCCCTCCAAATATACATTAATTTTCGTTTTCATATTTGATTGCTATTTCTAAAATTTCCCAAACTACCTTTAATTAGTGAGGTAAGAGCAGTCATCATTGCTTAACACTTTTTTTAAATGCGAATGTTTCTAATGTTTCACTGTTGCTTATTATTTTAGCTAATAGTTTCAAATATTTACTTTTATTATGTTATTTAAAATCCTATTCCTGTAACACTTAATGTCTTCAACATAAATAAGACTTCCTCTGCATCTGATTATACGATTATGTCATTTTGTATTTTTTCTTTTGTTGACATGGTTTGTTATATTGATTGCCTGCTTGGTATTAAAGCATCCTTTAATCCCACTTATCAATCCTTTCTGGTCAACCCCCAATCTAATGCTGCATCCTATTAGCAAGTATTTTATTAGGTATTTTTTCATTGGTACTCATTAATGATATTTGTCTGTAGTGTTCTTTCTCATCTTTGCCTTTGTTAAGTTTAGTTTCAATGATTATATTGTTGTTATTGCTACACCTCCAGCACTTTGGGTATACCTCCTGTGATGAATGTGGGGAGGACATGCGTGAGAATCAGACAAGTTGTGTAGATATGGATGAGATGTGTAATCTTAATGATTGGAAAGAATCTCTGAATCAATGAGATCACAGAGCCTTTTGAGTATTATAGGTCCTGTGTTTACTAATCAGGGTGATCCAAAAATGGATAAAGAATACCTTTTAAATACGTTTTTTCCCTTGTAAAGTAGTGATTTTACCATCGCTGTGTGTCCTCTGGTAGAATATGGATGGCTGCTAGTCAATGAGATGTTTTGAAGAGGATTTTGGTTCAGCAATACTGAGAGTTTTGATTTCTGTGGGGAGAGCAGAAAAATCCTGAGTAGTTGCTGCCCCTTGCTGGCCACAGCCTTAAATACATGCTAGTTTTGGGAAATGATTTAGAATCTCATAAAGAAGCATAGTTCCACCTCTGCAGTCTATTGCCATGCGCAGAACAGAGCAGGCCTAAGTTTTCAGAAATGGAAAGAACTGGATTGCTCATTGTAAATAGGGGTGGGGTACAGGGAGAGGAAGCTGTGTGTCAGGTTTGATAAACTAACATTCATAGGAGTAGATGTGGTGCAACCTAAAGATGTTGTATTTGGAATTATAAATCCTATGTTCACATATTATCTCTGCCACTTAGCACCTTTCTGGACCTCATTGTCCTGCTCTGTAAAATGAGGGAATCAGACTCAATGGCCTCTAACGACCCTTTGATCTATGTATCTATACTGTGCTTTAAGGTTTGCAAAGTACTTGAAAAACATGATCCCTTTTGCACTTCAAAATAGCCCTGTAAGGTAGAGAATAAAGGCATTATTATCCTCATTTTTCAGGTAAGGAAACTGAGGTTCAGATAAGCTAAAGGAGTTACTGTATGGTCTGTTTAAAGAGAGGGAAGATTTAAGCCGTTTTTATGGACTATGAGTACTGTATTCTATTTACTCTGTCATGTTTCCTTTCAAACGAAGAAGAAGCACTAGATTTGGATGTAGAGAACCTTAATTATAAGCTCTAGTAACTTTCCTTCCTTCCTTCCTTCCTTCCTTCCTTCCTTCCTTCCTTCCTTCCTTCCTTCCTTCCTTCCTTCCTTCCTTCCTTCCTTTCTTCCTTCCTTCCTTCCTTTCTTTCTTTCCTCTTTCCTATTTTGCCTAAAAAATACAGTGGACAGTCATGGCTGATTCCATTGCTGATTGGCAATGAATCTTTGACCTCCTCTCTTTCCAACCTGTTTGCCGCTCTTTAAGCAATCTGGTGATCCCTCACCAGAGGGTCTCCAAATTAGTGCCAGACTTAGTGAAGATACCTGATTGGCTGTAATCTCATTGCATCTCAGAAGTGATAAGTTCAAGAGATTCACCAGCCTCAGCTTCCCCAGTAGCAGGAACTAGAGGTCCATGCCACGAGGCCAGTTGCTATTTATGATCTGTGTATCCTTGGGGGGGAAACCAGCAATAACTACTTAGTGTAACTTTTCTGGGTCTCAGTTTCTCCTCTATAAAACAGAGACATTATCCTTTCCCTGTCTCAAAGGGTTGATATGATTCTCAAGTGACGTAATACATAAAACAAAGCTTTGTAAGAATAATTGTTCAGTCATTTCAGGCTCTTCGTGATCCCATTTGGGTTTTTTTGGCAAAGATACGGGAGTATCTTGCCATTTCCTTCGCTAGCACATTTTACAGATGAGGAAACTGAGGCAGATGGGGTTAAATGAATTGCCCAGAGTCACACAGCTAGTAAGTGCCTGATGCCAGAATTGAACTCACAAAGCTGAGTCTTCCTGACTCCAGGCCAGGCACTCTAACCACCTGGGCCACCTATCTGCCTTTAAGAATGTAAACAGCTGCATAAATGTGACCTATTCAATTGAATCAAGGTCAGCAAACATAGATTATAAATGAAATTAAAGGCTTGGACTAGACTATCTTCTAAGGGCCCTTCTAGTTCTGTGGCTTCCTAAGACCATTTTCCCCCTCAGTCCCAGAAAGGGGATGGATATCACCAGGCCCACAGAGAATCATAAAGGTTAAGCTAGGCCCTGGAAACTATAGGCAGATAAAATAGCTTAACTGTTCCAGAAGCAAGTTCCTTCACCTCTCCAGGATTGCTTCCTTGTCTGTAAAATGGGGAATAACAAGGCTGGACTTTTTTTGTTTGGTTGTTTTTTTTCCATCTCTAAATCTACAGTTTTATGAGTCAATGAAGTTTGGGTCATTTTCTGTTATTCTTCAAAACTTAAGTAGCTCTAAAATCTTCTGAGTTTGAGTATTTCCTCCATTGGCACACATCACAATCCATCTATAGTTTCTCATTCTTCCATAGCCACTCCATTGCAGATCTCCCCCAAATACTGAAGACCTTCACTGGATCTATGAATGTTTTGTAGATACTAGTGACCGGTGAAACTGTTTTCTTTTGTAAGTGCATTAAATAACCTTTCCCTGATGCATTATTTCTGAATTTGAAAATTCAATGCCCTCTTGCAAAATGATTTTAGCAACATGCTCTGGTGACCCTCGAGTGTGTAGAGATATAAACAGAAGGTAAAGAAGTGTGAGTCCCAGAAATGGCCACCAAGGTATGGTGGCAGCAGAAGAATGGGGGACAGGTATTTAGGGATGGGAGCAGATAATTTCCAGGGAACAAAGAAAGTTCAATGGCTGGGAAGGGCCAGGAGGCTTCATCACTCAAGGTGGTGTTTAAGAGATCACAGAAGCTTATAAAGTAGTGAAAGCCCTGGGAGGGAAGGCACATATTCCCTGCATCAGGCCCTAGGGGGAGTGAGTGACCCCCAGAGGCTGAAGATTGAGCTAGGATTCTGGCATGCACAGAATGGGGTATAAGGAAATGGTCCAGCCTCCTGCTCCTACCAGTGCCCCCATTCTATAGACTCAGAGAAGGGACACTGCTAATTAGTGCTAGTTGTTGGTCAGTCGAGTCTGACACTTCGTGACCCCATTTGGGGTTTTCTTGGCAAAGATACTGGGATGGTTTGTCATTTCCTTCTCCAGCTCATTTTACAGATGAGAAAACTGAGGCAAATGGAGTTAGGTGACTTGCCCAGGGTCACATAGCTACTAAGTGTCTGAGGCCAGATTTGAACTCAGGAGGAATCTTCCCATCTCTCTATCCACTAGCTGCTTAAATCAGTGCTAGAGCTGGAACTAAATCCAGGACTCCTGATTCCCAGGCTAGACCCTCTCCCAATTTAAAGCATTGCCTCTCCAATCTGCCTTATATGACCTAAGAAAATTGAGTGTCATCCTGCACATGTCTCTTGTGGAGTCAGCACAACGTGATAGTTCAAGATTTCCACCCGGAACGAGACTCATTCTTGACTTCTCAACTCTCTAATTAGGATGCCAGTAGCTTAGCAGAGCAGTTAATAAATCCAGACCGGAGATGGCAAAACCTGAGTTCAGTTTCTTCCTCCTACACTTGGTCACTGTGCAACTGTGGGCACGTCACTTCAGCTCTCTGAGCCTCAGTTTCTTCCTCTGTAAAATAAGAGGGTTGCACTAGGTGTTCAATAAGGTTCTTTAAATCCTACGGCTCTGGTTGAGGATAAGAATTTTTTTGGCATTTATTGAGTGTTAATTCTTTCAGTACACGGCCCCTAATCATCTGAGTTCAGGACAGATGGAGTCCAATGCAGCTGAAGGGGCTCTGGGTTAGAAAAAAAGGACAACTAATCATAATACTTAGTAGCTATGTGACTGTGGACAAATCACTTCACCATTTTGGCCTTAATTTTCTCTGCTGTAATAATAACTTACATTTATATAGCACTTACGATGTGCCAGGCACTGGGCTAAGTGCTTTACAGTTATTATCTGTGATCCTCACAACAACCCTGAGAAGTAGGTGCTGTCATTGTCTCCATTTTACATATGAGAAAACTGACGTAAATGCAGGTTAAACGACTAACCATGGGTCACACAATTAGTAAATATTTGAGACTGGATTTGAACTCAGGTCTTCCTGACTTCAGGTCTAGCACTCTAAAGAATAAATCTTTGTTCTGTGAAGTTTGGATTCAGTCACAGGGCCGCACTTGAGGACCTAGAGGGCCACATGTGGCCTCGAGGCCAAAGGGTCCTCACCCCTTGGTCAGGCTTTTCAAGCTGCTTCACCCTACAGTGCAAAGCCTCCACTACTTCACCCTAGTTACAGCTTTGTTAATATCTGTACTCTCTATTACACAGGGTTGTTTAGAGGAAAGCATTTTATAAACTATAAAGTAAAACAGAAATGTGAGCTAGTCATTTTATTATTATTATCTTCAATGTCTCCATGAGGTTAGGCTCTTGAAAAACTGAGCTTCCCTAAAAGATATACTGTAGGGAGGATAAATTCCTTTTCCTCCGTGTATGTGAGGGAGTGCCAGTGCTGAGCCTCCTTAGAGTACTTGGTGAACACTAACTTCCCTTCACACACACACACATACACACACAGCGTCTTCTCTTGTATCTTTTGTATGAGAAAATGCCTTCCTAATCAGCCACCTGATTGAGGGTGGGGGTGTCAAAGAACCAAGCTTGGGTGCGAAACACAGACATGGCACTAATTATGTGACCTTAAGGAGGTCTTTCCCCCTCTTGTGGCCCAAGTTTCCTCATCTGTCAAATGAGCAAATTGGACTAGAATCAGGAATTCTTCACCTAGGATCCATGAACTTAAAAAACCCCCAAAACTCTGTTATCTCTATTTCAACATAATTTGTTTTCTTGGTAATCTTGTGCATTTTATTTTATGCACATAAAAAGATTATTCTGAGAAGGGGTCATTAGGTTTCAGCAGACAGTCAAGGGGTCCAGGACACATCAAAAATTAAGAACCCTTAGGTGAGGGATCTCTAAGGACCTCCTTCCTCTCAGACCTGTGCTTTTGAGATCCTGGTGATTCTAATTGTCTGTTTCCGTGATTTCCTCAGGTAGGAAGCACATGGCTCCTGTTTTGCTGTGGGAGCCAAGATATGGGGAAATGATGTTTTGGAAAAGGTGGGGAGGGGCCTTGGATGAGGTCAGCACAGGCAGCCTTTATGACCCCTGCTCTGGTAAGTGCCCTGCCCTTCCCTTTCCTGGCTGGGATTGCATTTGGCTCTGCTGTCCTTGGCAAGCTTGTGTTTTCACATGAGTGAAAGTTACTGCAGGCAGGATTTGGAATGAGGTACAGATCAAGGCTACAAGTTTGCTCTGCTATACTTTCAGCTTGCTTGGCCAAGTTACAGCACCAGGAAAGAACATTAAATCAAGTCACTTGTCTCTAAGCCTTGGTTTCCTCATCTTTAAAATGGGGATAACAACTCATTCCTTGTGTTCCTAGAGGAAGCTAGGTGGCACGGTGGAGAGAGTGCTGGGCCAGGAGTCAGGAAGACCCAAGTTCCAATCCTGCCTCATACACTGACCAGCTGTGTGACACTGGACAAGTCACTTAACCACTGCCTGCCTCAGTTTCTTCAACTGTAAAACAGGGATAAAAATAGCACCTGTCCCTCAGGGTTGTTATGAGGATCTAATGGGATATTTGTAAAGTGCCTCGCCTAGCACAATGTCTGGCACATTTAGTTGCTATGATTCTTAAGTGAGATAATAGATAAATCAAGTCTCTGTAAAGATATGAAGAACCAAATAAATGGGAGCTGTTTAATTGAATCTAACTCAACAAACACAAATTAAGTACCTACTATGTGTCAAGCTCTGTACTAGTCACTGGGGATGCAAAGGTAAAAAGAAAGGCACCCAAAAAAGCCCAAAATAAAAACAAAAACAAAACCTATTTCCTGCCCTCAAGAAGCTTTCTCTCATTATTAAGAAGAGGCAGGTAGAGAGAGCCCTAGGCTGGAATCCAGTACCAGAGATGTCATTACTTAACTGCCCAGTATCCACACAGGACAGCTCATTCTCCCTACATCGTGCTGGGCACTCCCCTATCTCCACCCTTTTGCACAATCTATCTCCTCTGCCATGATTGTTCCACTGCACACTGTGCTCCCTCAGTCCCCCCTTCCCGCTCCCCCCCCCGTTGGTGGAGATCCTGTCCATCAGCTTAAATGCCACACTTAGGAAACTTCCTTGATCGCTTTCAAAAGTATCTAAGACATACACTCATGTTCCCTGAAGGAATCAATCAATTATTAGCTGTGTGACCTTGTGCTGGCCACCAGTCTCTCCTGGCCTTGGTTTCCTTCTGTGTAAAATGAAGGAGTCTGACCCATCAGCTCTAAGTATGCTATTAACCTTGGCATTCTATGCTCCATATTACAAGATAAGATAAGCAGATAAGAGATAACATAAACACAGTATAGTGGGAATGGCCTGGAATTAAGAGATTACTACAATCACATCCCTCCTCTGACATTTCCCAGCTATATGACCATGAGCAAATCACTTAATCTCTTAAAGCCTCAGTTTCCTTATCTTTAAAAAGGAGTTAACAGTGCCAGTAGTCCTTCCCTCACAGGGTTGCTATAAGGACCAAATGAGATAATGTACGAAGAGTATTTTGTACACTTTAAAGGACTTCATAAATGTTTAGTTTTAAGTATTAAGTCCTCTTCGAGTCCTAACATGCTTATTTCTGTGACTTGGGGAAGGAATGTAACCAGGTAGCTTATTTTAGCTGCCCTGGCCTGGGGTGAGGAGTTGAACTGTGCCCAGAGATTCTCTTCTCTCTCTCCCCTAACCCCCTAGCCCCGAATTCTGGGCCTGTTGTCAGGGTACAGGTTAGGTGACAGGCATTTGGAGAGAGAGAGAAATTAGGATTTGGGACCTCTTTCCAGGGAATCATAAATAACTTTACTTAAAAAAAAATACCACCTAATTTAGGGAGTGAGAGTAGGAGGAAAAACAGTAGCAGGAAAGCAAGCGTTTCTCCCTGGGACTCCCACTCAGGCCGCCCCTAAATGCAGCAAATATGCTTTCTCCCATCCCAGAATGTGAAGAATGTCCCACATCCTGATAGGCCAGAAAGTTCCCTCTAAAGTCAACTGGCTGATAGTGCAAGAGCTGTGGGGCTGCCCCTGGATGGCCGGCCTGGCCTGGTCCCTCCCGCCCTTCCCTCTAGCCTCCTCCCAGCTGTAGGCCGGACAATCAAAGGCTGTATTGTGCATTGAACAGACCAGAGGCTCTCTGGTGCCTGGGAGGAGGAGGCCAGCTAGGAAGGCTCCCCCCCCCCCCCATCCTCCCCCAGGATTGCCCTGACGTGTGTTCCCTGGGGCCCCGGGCCTGGCGCCCGGATGATGGTGGACACATGGGCTGCTGTTTCGGTATTCCCCGGCTGAGGAATGTATGTCGGGACCCAGGTGAGTTCTTTCTCAGGGTCTGGGGCCTGTGCTAATCCTTGGCCTACAGTGCTGTATGTCTCCAGAGGGGTCAGAGCCCTGTGGCACCAGGCCACACTTGGCTGTGGTTTACAGGGACTAGATTCTCAACCACAAAGAAACAGTTCATAGGCTTATTGGTTTCAGGACTGGAAGTGACCTTAAAGATCATACAATCCAGACCTCACATTTTTTACAAATAAGGCAACCAAGGCCCAGAGTGGTAAAGTAACTTGCCTAAGGTTTTCTTTTTGTTTGTTTTTTGTTTTTGTTTTTTTCTGGGATTAGGCTGGGATTAAAACCTAGGCCTATCTCCCTTCTGTATCTAGTGGTCTTTCCACCACTGTGAAAGCTGGAAAATTAGGAGCTTCTCCGGAACATCCCCAGTGGCATTCTCTAAGTGTGTGATGAGGGCTTTCCTTCTCCCAAAGTTCTGGGGGAATTGAACAAGGTAGGAAAGAGGCAGCTGAGTGCAGTGAATCTGCTGCTAGACTTGGACTCAGGAGCTCTGGGTTCAAGTATCATCTCAGTCACTAACTTGATGCCGCTGACTGATCTCTCTGGTCTTCCCTACTCTAAGTCTTAATGTTCCTCATCTGAATAAAATGGTGGGGTGAAACAAAATGTTAAGCAGAGCTCCTAATTAATAATGATTTGTGGACTTATAGTCAATAAACCTGGCTTCAAATCCTGCCTCAGCTAATGACTTGATCCTCTCCCAGTAAGTCATTTCCATTCCCTGAACTTCAGCTTTCCATCTTTAGGCAGCTAGATGTCATAGTAGATACCTGGACTGAGAGTCAAGAAGACCTGAGTTCAAATCTTACCTCAGACATTTACTAACTGTGTGACCTTGGGCAAGTCACTTAATCTCTGTTTGTCTCAGTTTCTACCTCTATAAAATGGGGATAATAACAGCACCTACTTCACATGGTTGTTGTGAGGATCAAATGAGATAATATTTGTAAAGCGCTTACCATGGTGCCTGGCACATAGTAGATGTTATATAAATGGTTATTCTTTTCCCTTCCATCCATATAAAATGGGGATAATCTTTGCTCTGCCTTCCTTAACAATGGTGTTGAGAGTATCCAATAGTGTAATATATGTGAAAGCCCTCTGTAAACTGTAACATGTCATATAAATGGCAGTCACTATATAAATATGCAACAAGCTCACCCTTTAATTTTTTAATTTAATATTTTATTTTCCCTAATTATATGTAAAAACAATTTTTAAATAATTGTTGTATTTTTTATTTTGAGTTCCAAATTTTCTCCTTCCCTGTGGGCCCCCCCATTATTGAGAAGGCAGGCAATTTGATATAGATTATACATGGAGCTCACCTTTTTTTTTTTTTTGGTGAGGCAATTGGGGTTGCCCAGGTCACACAGCTAGTTGGAGCTCACCTTTTTAAAGAGCTTTGCAGTTTATTTACAAAGCAGTCCAAGTGTTACCAGCTCCATTGTGCAAATGAGGAGAGCGGGACTTGCAGGAGGGGAGTGTCTCTCATCAGGTCGTATAATTAATCCATAGTAGAGCTAACGACTCAAATCCAGATCTCCTACTTCTAACCCCACTGCTTGTCCAGCCGCCCTGGCCCAGTTAGCAGGCTTCACTCAGCCTCAGAGCTGTAACCATGGATGGGACAAGTCTATTAGCTTGATTTTAGGCAAAAGTAGGAAAAACCTATGAGTTGTATTGACTCTCTATTGAGTTAGATACCTGGAGTCCAGAGTGTGATGGCATAAGGAGTAAAGCTGACTTACTTACATAATAATGATAATAATAACGAGACGGTGTGGTGGTGTTGTGATGGAGAGCGGATCTTGGAGGCAGGAAGTCTTGGATTCAAGTCCTGTTTTTGCGACCTTGTACAAGACATTTAACTTTTCAATGTTGTAGTCCACTGTCTAAGATATACGTAGTGCTGACTTTCACCAGTGAGAAGGCATTTCCTCACTTGGGACCTCCCTATATTAATGAAATCCCAGGTCCAGTCTCCATCCCTAATGATAGTAATACCAAAAAAATTTTTTTTTCCAATTAGTAATGTTCGACTCTTCATGATTCCATTTGGGACTTTCTTGGCAAAGATACTAGAGTGGTTTGCCATTTCCTTCTCCAGCTCGTTTTATAGATGAGGAAACTGAGGTAAACAGGGTTAAGTGACTTGCCTAGGATCACACAGCTAGTATCTGAGGCTAGATTTGAACTCAGGAAGAGGAATCTTACTGACTCCAGGCCCAGCGCTCTATCCATTGCACCACCTAGCTGCCCCACCTAGGGGCAGTAAAAGCAATAGCTAACATTTATCTAGTGCTTTAAGGTTTGTAACATCTTTTGTGCATATTATATTGTTTGATCATCATACCGACCTTCTATCTGCAACAGATAGAATCTTCTATCCTGGTGTCCCTGAAAAACCATGGTTCTTCCTTTTTCTTGTCTATAGCATTAGCTAATCATAGCTGATACGCATTTTGCACTTGAAAAAAATCAGTCCAGAGATGTGAGTTCAAGATCTACTTGCCTTTGTCATTAACTCACTATGCAACCTTGAGAAAGTCACTTATACCTTCCTCCTTTCCCTCTGGTTGTTTTTGTGAAGATCTTGGGAAATCATCAATCTAGAGCTAACACATTAGACGCCATTTTGTCCAACCCCTTCATTTGACAGATGAGGAAACCAAGGCCCAGAGAGGTGTATTTGTGTGTGAGTAGCAGAGCTAGGATCTGAAGCCAGATTCTCTGATTCAAAAGACCAGTGCTTGCTCTACTGAACTAGACATCTCTCACATACCAATAGTACGTGTAAAGTACTTTGTAACAATAAAGTGCTATAGAAAGGAAGGAGCCTGCATTGTTGCTGATCCTTACAATAAACTTTTGGAAGGAGATAAAAAAGTATGATTATCCTCATTTGATAGATGAGGAACCAGGTGCAGAGAAGGGCAGTGTCTTGCCAAGTTTCATGGGACAATTCAACTCTTCTTCCCCATTCTCCCCAAGACTTTTTCCAGTGGGAGCATCTATGGACCCCCCATGGTGCCTTGTATGCAATGAGCCCTTAATAAAATGCTTATTGAACCTATGGCCACCCCTCTGACATCTCATGCCCACATTGTAAGTGATGCTGAATGTGATGCTGAGAGAAGAAATCTTGTGAGTTTCTGCAATCTTTCTTTTTGTTGGTGGGGGGAGGGCAATTGGGGTTAAGTGACTTGCCCAGGGTCATACAGCTAGTAAGTGTCAAGTGTTTGGTCTGGGGCTGGATTTGAACTCAGGTCCTCCTGACTTCAGGGCCAGTGCTCTATCCAATGGGCCACCTAGCTGCCCCTGATTCTGCAATCTTTCTTAACCTTTGCAATTATTATCATCTTATAACTCTTCTCCTATTTAATGCCAAACAATGAGAAAAATGTCCACCCACATAGCTTCCATTTCCTTTCTTCTAACACTCATCTCAGACCTTTGCATTTAGCTTCTGACCTCATCACTTAAGTGAAACTATTCTCTCCAAAGTTACTAAGGATTTTTTTAAAAATCACTTTAGCAATTTATTGCATTAATTTGTAGTAATTAATTTTACAAAGTACATTCTCCAGAACAGCCCCGGGATTCTTATTCTCATTTTACAGATGAGGTAACTGAGGCTGGTGAAATAGTAAGTAAATGCTCTTTTTCTCCTACATTACATTTTTTTCAGTAATATGACTTCCCCTTCTCTGGACCTCAGTTTTTCCATCTATAAAATGGAGGGTTGATCCCAACTCTCTCATAGAAACACTTTAGGTGTCTCTTCTACCTAGAAATTCCAATGGTATTAACACAAATTTAAACAAACAAAAAAACCCTAACCCTTTTCTGGTCATTGTCCATTCTTCACAGGATAATTTTGAAAATGACCGAAAAGACAATGAGCAGTTGTGATCAATTAAAAACATCAAAAAGAAGTGTGTGTATGATCCTGGCTTAGCTATTTTCTTCCTTGTCTTCTTCCTCACTGTCACTTTCACATACACACACAATATTTTTGAGTCAAAATTACTACCTTGGCACCTTAAGGTCCTGAACATTTGTGCTATTTCTCTTTGGATAAATCTTCCTTAACCTTTCTTCCAGTGATGGTGGCTGGTCTTGCAGCAGTTGTCCATGATTTCTGGCAAGGTCTTTTTCTGCCAGGGAGGGAAACAGGGAGTTTTCAGTTTATAAAATTTAGATTGAACTTGGGGTGGAAGAACATCCCTGATAGCACTAATGAGATGTTTTCAGTTAACTCCATGAGCTTCTCATACATTTGTTTGATACAAAAAGATTGATTTTTGGTACGCAGAGCATTTATCCCACAATGCATGACCTTCTCATTGGTCATTTGCTTGGTTAGAAAAGTTCAATTCACTTATTTTTGAACTTCATTCAATTTCTTGTTTCTGCTTTAGCTTCTCCTTTTACCTAGAATATGCCCTAGTGGAGCTGTTTCCACGAAATTGAAAAAGATTCTGGAACTGTCTTCTTGGAGCCAGGAATCTATATCTTCTACCTTTGGAGACATCTTCTTTTGACTTGCTGTTGTACTTTGAGGACCTTGATTTATGGCAATCTAGGAGAATTTCATGGGATTAATTATTATTTATTTAGTTAATTATTAATATATTAATTATTAATAATCATTAATTGAATATTAATTTCAGTGCAACTGAGAGGCTACTGTGGGATACTACCTCACCAATCTTTTTTTGATTGTTTCCATATATGGACTGGTATTTCTTTAACTTCTGTCCTTTTTGCTGTACCTGCCTTCATAGTTGGGCATCTAGGTGGCACAGTGGATAGAGTGCTGGGCTTAGAAGCAGGAAGATTCATCTTCCTGAATTTAAATCCAGCTTCAGACACTTACTAGCTGTGT
This sequence comes from Vombatus ursinus, assembly GCF_900497805.2. Taxonomy (NCBI): domain Eukaryota; kingdom Metazoa; phylum Chordata; class Mammalia; order Diprotodontia; family Vombatidae; genus Vombatus; species Vombatus ursinus. Next base: position 2,586,056 of record NW_020954641.1, on the reverse strand, counting down.
CACTTAACCCTCTTTGCCTTGGTTTCCTCATCTGTAAAATGAACTGGAGAAGGAAATCACAAACTACTCCAATATCTTTGCTAAGAAAACTCTAAATGGGGTCATGGAGAGTCTGACGTGACTAAAATGACCAAACAACAGCAGTACTTTCTCATCATCATCACTTCCTCCTCCTCCTCCTCCTGCTCTTCCTATAATACTAATTCTAATACTACTACTACTACTACTAATACAAGCTTAAGCTTATATATAACCTTTAGATTTTATAAAATTCATTTCATTCATTCTGTCACTCATTCACCCACTCATTCTTTCACAACAACAAATTATGGCAGACAAAGTAAAGATTATTATCCCCATTGTATAGATGCATTAACTGGGTCTCAGGAAAGGGCTAATAAATGGGAAAGCTGGAATACAAATCCAGGTCCTCAAATACTAGTTCTTTCCCCTTTACCACACAAACTCTCACTCATGCTCCAGTCACCTTGGGTATCCCTCAAAGCACCCTTCATCATATTGTGTCTGGTTTATACAGAGTCTTAGGGTCAGAGCTGACAGTCCAATGGCATGGAGACAATGGAGGCATTCCAAATTTTTTCTAGGTCCATACCTTATATTCCATGTTCTAAGGTCACTTCCAGGTCTCTGACAATCTATGTTGTATGGCATCTTCTAGTTCTAATAGGCTGTGCTCTAAGTTCCCTTTCAGCTCTGAAATTTTATATTTTATGTTCTAAGGGTCCTTTTCTTTTTGCTTAGGAAATTGGGGTTAAATGACTTGCCCAAGGTCACACAGCTAGTAAGTGTCAAGTATCTGAGGCCAGATTTGAACTCAGGTCCTCCTGACTCCAAGGCCAGAGCTCAATCCACTGTGCCACCTAGCTGCGCCCTCTAAGGGTCCTTTTTTAGGCCATTTGATGTTCCTGGGCATCAACCAGCTCTAATATTTCATGTTCCAAGGTTTCTTCTAGTTCTAACATTTTATTTTATATTCTAAGGTCCCTTCTAGCTTTAGCTTTCTGTGTTCCAAGTTCCCCTCTAGTTCTGGCATTCTATATTCTATGGGAACTTTTTACAGGTCATTTTAGTTACTATATATTCTAAGGTTCCTTCTAGCTCTAATATTCTATGTTCTAAGATCCTTTACAGCTCTGACATCTTATTTTCTAAGGTCTCCAGTTCTAGAAAGCCTAGTGCTCAGTGAGTACCTTTTAGTACTTCACCCATCTGAACAATTCTGAGGAATAATTGCCTGGCCACACTGTTGACTAAAAACTGCCTCTTCTACTCTACTTGCTGGGCTTAGAGGCAGAAAGACCTGAGTTCAAATTCTGCCTCAGACATTTACTGTGTGACTCTGAGCAAGTCACTTAATCTCTTTCAACCTCAGTTTCCTTGAGGTTGGACTCAATTGCCTCCAAGTTTCCTTCTAGCTCTAAATCTATGATCTTAACCTGGGAGTTGTTTACTCTGAAACTTAATTTTTCTTTTTTTTCCCCTCCAGGTAAAGAGGCCCCCTCCAATGCACAAGCTCCATCCAATGGACTCAGACAGTCAATAATCTCAACAAAAAGCAAGGGAAAATGTCTCCAGTCACAGTCTATGACATCAGGTATCTGAATACATAGAGTGGGAGGAGAATTGAAGGGGACCCCCCTTTTTCATCTTCTATATGAACTATGGCAACATTTCCTCATATCCAGTCTGGGGGGAGAGAGAGAGAGAGACAGAGAGACAGAGACAGAGACAGAGAGAGACAGAGAGAGACAGAGACAGAGAGACAGAGACAGAGAAACAGAGACAGAGAGAGAGAGAGAGAGAAAGAGAGAAGGAGGGAGGGAGGAAGGGAGGAAGGAAGGAAAGAGAAAGTGAGGGAGGGAAGGAAGGAGGGAGGGAGGGAAGGGAAGGGGAGGGAAGGGAAGGGAAGGGAATTCCCACAATTGTCATGTCCAAAGTTGCATTTCTTATTCTGTATATTAGTCTACCCATCCTGAGATGGGTAGTGTCATTTTTCAGTCCTCTGTAATCATGACTGATCATTTAATTGATCAGAATTTGTAAATCTTTCAAAATTGTTCACTTTTACAATATTGATGTTATAGTATAAATTGTTCTACTTTCTTTACTCTATATCAATTCATACAAGTTTTTTCATGACTTGTTGAAACTATTTTTCTTTCATTTCTTACACCAAATAGCATTCATATACCAGAATTTGTACAACCATTCTCCAATATATGGATATCTCCTTAGCTTCTAATTTGGGGAAGTTGTTTTCTCATAGAAAGAGTTGCCATAAATATTTTTGTACACATAGGACCATATGCCCACCACGTTCAAATGTATCTCTTAGCTTTGTCTCAAAATTCTCTGCTCCATGTATTAAAGCTACATCTTGATCCAGCCAAATTGAATGAAACATTGCTTGATCACACCTATGGATTCCCACCTCAATGTTTTTACTCACCTTGTTCTCTGTGCCTGGAATGCCCTCTCTCTGTGTCCCTCTTCCCATTCCCTGCCCCTGACTATGTGTATCATAGGTTTCTTAGGCACTAAGAGCTGGAAAGTAACTTGGAGATAATCTAGTCCAACCCTCTCATTTTATAGATGAAGAAACAGTACCAGAGAGAGAAAGGGATTTAACCAAGGTCATACAGGGATGAGTAGCAGAGCTGAGAACTAAACTCAGGTACGGAGCTCTTGCCACTATTTTATTGCTTGATCATTGTAGCTGAGGAAGGCTTATATATGCACGTGTCTAATCTGCTCAATTAGACTATAAACTCTTTTAGAGCAGAAACCATGTTATAGTTCTCTTCATATCCATCCTTAGCACTGAGCACATTGCTGGACTCATAATAGGTTTTCAAGAAAGCTTTAATATCATAAAAGATCTGACCTGAAAGGGACCTTTGACACTATATATGTCAAACCCACTATTAATGGCTGAGGTAATTGAGGCCCAGAGAAAAGAAATGACTCATATAAATCACACAGCTAGTCAGTGACAGAACCAAGGCAAGAATAGAGGTCCCTTGACTCCTAGCCCTGTACTCTTGATATTTTTTGTTAGGATAACAACATACCAAAAACTGTGGGCTGGATATCTTAACCTAGAATCTGTTTCCTTATTGAGGGGAATCTATAGCAGGTAATCAAGAGGTCTGAATTTAATTCCCAGCCTTGCCATTTTCTCTTTCTTTCTTTCTTTCTTTCTTTCTTTCTTTCTTTCTTTCTTTCTTTCTTTCTTTCTTTCTTTCTTTCTTTCTTTCTTTCTTTCTCTCTCTCTCTTTCTCTCTCTCTCTTTCTCTCTCTCTCTCTCTCTCTCTCTCTCTCTCTCTCTCTCTCTCT
>NW_020954641.1:2545404-2582599 GCF_900497805.2 Vombatus ursinus | reverse complement strand
TCTCTCTCTCTCTCTCTCTCTCTCTCTCTCTCTCTCTCTCCCCCTTTGTTTCTTTCCCTCTTTCTTTCTTTCTTTCAACAATTAGTGCTAAGTGACTTGCCTAGGGTCACACAGCTAGTATCTGAGGATAGATTTGAACTCAGATCCTCCTGACTCCAGGGCTGGTGCTCTATCCACTGTACCACCTAGCTGCCATGATTTACTTTTGGAATGATCTTGGAAACTCATTCCCCTCCCCCTCTGGGCCTCAGTTTCCTCTTTTTTTTTTAAAATGAGTATATATTGGATGAGATGCACTGTTTGATATATTCTAGCTAAAGCACTCTGTCACCATATCTGGGAAGCCAAGATAGTCATTCCCATTTCAACATCTTTCATTTCCACATTCCACGTTCCACATACCTCTCATGTCTGTTTCCTTTCAGAGATCCCCCTCTCTTTCTCTGTGTATAGCCTCTCTGGACGGAGAATCAATGAACAACTACAAGAGGCTGCAAGAAAAAGGTTATGGGCCATGGAGAATGATGACAAGGAAGTCAGTGCACTGTTCAAGGTGAGAGCCCACCCCTGTGGGGGCGGAGATGGGAAACGTCCAAGCTATTCTTCGATGGGCATGAAATGACTGGGTGATTTAACGTGGGTGTACCTAATATGTAGTAAGCACCATCTGAGAGCACTGCTTTGTGCTAGAGATTGGTGAAGATACGAACTTTCTTTTTCTTTTTCTTTTTCTTTTTTTTTTACTTAATAGTATTTAATTTTTTTCCAATTACATGTAAGACAGTTTTCAACATTCATTTTTGTAAAATTTTGAGTTCCAAATTTTTCTCCCTCCCTCCTTCCCTTCTCCCTTCCTAAGATAGATTGCAGACTGATATAGGCCATACATATACAACCATATTAAACATATTTCCACATTAGTCATGTTGTGAAAGAAGAATCAGAACAAAAGGGAAAAACTATGAGAAAGAAAAAACAAAAAACAGTGCAAATGTGTGCTTCAATCTGCATTTAGACTCACAGTTCTGGATGTGGTTAGCATTTTCCATCACAAGTCTTTTGGAATTGTCTTGAATCATTGTATTGCTGAGAAGAGCTAAGTCTATTATAGCTGATTATCACACAGTGTTGTCATTGTTATGTATGATCTGGTTCTGCTCACTTCACTCAGTAAGAAGTCTTTTTAGGTTTTTCTGAAATCTACCTGCTCATCATTTCTTATAGAACAATAGCATTCAATTACGTTCACATACCACAAGTTGTTCAGCCATTCCCCAATTGATGGGCATCTCTTCAATTTCTACCACAAAAAGAGCTGCTATAAATATTTTTGTACATGTGGGTCCTTTTCTCTTTTTTTATGATCTCTTTGGGATACAGACCTAGTAGTGGTATTGCTGGATCAAAGGGTATGCACAGTTTGGTGACCCTTTGGGCATAGATCCAAATTGCTCTTTAGAATGATTGGATCAGTTCACAACTTCACTAACTATGCATTAGTGTTCTAATTTTCCCACATCCATTCCAACATTTATCATTTTCCTTTTCTGCCATATTAGCCAATCTGATAGGTGTGAGGTGGTACCTTGATACAAAATTTCAATAAGGCACAGGCCTAACTCTTATGGAGCTTATACTCTGATAAGGGAAAAGATGCAAAAACTATCATTAGTACAATACATGATAATCATAGTAGAAAATTACAAAGTAAAATGCTATATAAAATATGATAGGTATTAATGGGGTATACCAGGGAAGGTATCCTGGAAAAGGTGACATTTTGGTTGAGTTTTAAAGTAGAGGTAGTCCTTGCTCTTGGTAAAAATGTAATAGACTATAGATATTGAAAGAGGCATGCACTGTCCAGTTGCCAGTTTATTTTGCTTAACCATTCTTAATTACAAGAGAGAGATCTATTGGGAAAGGATAGCAGTATATACAAAACATCAATGATGTTCAGTTTAAGAAAACTGGAAGGGAAAAAGATGAAAGTTAAGGTCTCTAAATATGTAGAATTTTGCAAAATAAAAGACACACTGATCAGTAAAATGAAAGCAACAATGGATTAAAAGCATAGAATAGAAGTCTTTGACTTGGGATTAAGGTAAACAAAATTAATAAGTGAATCAAAAGACACTGGTTTACTTTGGAAAGTTGTAGAATCTCTGCCTTAGATATTTTATAAGGTATCATGAAACCACAGGAATTTTCCTCCTTTTTATACAGAGGTGGGGGACCATGAATGCTCCATTATTACATCTTCTACCAGACACAATTGTTGTGTCATTTGGTTTTAGTGAACTGTGTTTCTTTGTGACAAGGGAGGGGGATACTGGGCACAAAATTTTTTCAAATGATTTTTAAAATGTTGAGCAGGAGTTCAGCAGAAAAAGATGGGGAGAAAAAGGTTCCAGCTACGATGAACAGACTAATCAAGACAAGGAAGTCCAAGAGCACAAAGCATTAAGAGATACAGAGTTGTCCAGTTTGATTAGAGCATGATGTGTGTGAAGGGTAGTGAGTTGAGCTATGGGTGGTACCAGGCTGTGAATCTTGAATGCCCAGATAAAGTAGTCTGAACTTTGTTGTTCAATTGCTTTTTAGTCGTGTCTAACTCTCTGTGACACCATTTGGGGGTTCTTGGCAAAGATACTGGAGTGGTTTGTCATTTCTTTCTCCAGCTCATTTTACAGATGAGGAAACTGGGGCAAACAGGGTTAAATGACTTGCCCAGGGTCACACAGCCAGTAAATGTCTGAGGCCAGATTTGAACTCAGGAAGATGAGTCTTCCTGACTCTAGGCGAGGCACTCTATCCATTGTTCCACCTAGCTGCCCCTTTGAACTTTACTTAGGCGGAAATAAGTTGCTCCTGAAGACTTCTACATGGAAGGAAGTCATGACTAGATATGGATGAGAAAGTGTTCTGATAATTTGATGAAGGATGGGTTGAAGGGGAGAAAATGGAAGTAGGAAGATGTGTTAGGAGGCAATTGGAACAGCCTAGGTGGGTGGTTATGAGGACCCGATAATAGGTTTGTGGAAGAAGGAATAGGGAAGAGGTGGTAGATTCAAGAAACATTGATGCATACCATAGTCACCTCTTGGTAACCAATTAGATGGAGAAAGTAAGAAGAAGGAAGGGTCAAAAATAATCCCAAGGTAAAGAACTTCAAGATTAGATGGCTAGAGGGATTGTCATCATAAATACTGAAGTCTCAGGAGATGAGGACAGAAGGTCAAGTGGGGAGGATGATTGTGAGCCAGGTACTAATCTCATAGAAAAGTTGAAAAATGACCTGGAATAGTAGTCAGCAACATAGATGGTGATTGGGTGGTCCAGGTGGACTGAATAGAGCTGTGAATAGGAAAATCATTGAGGGATGGATGGTTTAGAAGTGTCTATTGGAAGTAAAGAATGTACTTCTCTATTGTCCTGGCTCTGTGATTTGGGGGAGTGAAAGAATGAGTAGGCACTGATTCAGAGCCTGGTTTCTATTAAAAAGAAGAGGTAGAATGAATATTATTTGAAACATCTAGGAGGTCTGGTAACCAGTGGACAAAGAATGGAAATAACCAATAGTTCAGGGCTTAGAGTGCTGGTCTGATAAATGAGGAGTTATGAGTTCAAACCTTTAAGCAGTGAGGTGGTACAGTGGTTAGAGTGAGGGGCCTGATATCAGGAGAGCTGGAGATTAACTCTTGCCTTAGACCCTTCCTAGTCGTGTGATCCCCAGCAAAGCACTTAACTTCTCTCAGTCTCAGTTTTCTCAGCTGAAAAGGGATTTTACTCCATGGCCTCCAAGATTCCTTCTAGTTCCAAATCAATCATCTAAAATCCTGTGACCCTCAATGGGGCTGGATGGACAGAAATAGAACAATAACTAACTGAAGGCCTCTCTCCCAGTCTGTTCCACTGCTGGCACTTTCCACTCAGAGGCTACCTCCAATCTATTCAGTATTCATCTCCTATGTACTGACTTGTGAATGTGTTGTCTCCCTCAATAGAATGTAAGCTACTTGAAGAGAAGAGTGGGAGTTTTTGCTTTGTCTTTGTATTTCCAGACTTAGCACAGTGCCTAGAAGCTAGTCAGCACTTAATGGACACTTCTTGATTCTTTTTTTTTTAATTTTTTTAATTTTTTTTTAAATTTTTTAAATTTTTTTTTTATTTTTAGGCAATTGGGGTTAAGTGACTTGCCCAAGGTCACACAGCTAGTAAGTATCAAGTGTTTGGTCAGAGGCTGGATTTGAACTGAGGTCTTCCTGACTTCAGGGCCAGTGGTCTATCCACTGCACCACCTAGCTGCCCCTTTAAGGTGGCCAGGAAATGCCCCCTGGAGAAGGTGTTGCTTGAGCTGACTCTTTTTTTTTTGGCTAAGCAATGGGGTTAAGTGACTTGCCCAGGGTCACACAGCTAGTAAGTGTTATGTGCCTGAGGCCAGATTTGAACTCAGGTCCTCCTGAATCCAGGGCCAATGCTCTATCCACTGCACCACCTAACTGTCCCTGACACTTGTTGATTCTTAACTGATTGATTTACAAAACACTTTTCATTCACTGTCTTTTTTGATCCTCACAATAACCCTACAAGGGAATTGTTCAGTTGTATCTGACTCTCTGTGACCCCATTTGGGATTTTCTTGGCAAAGATACTGGAGTGGTTTGCCATTTCCTTCTCCTGATCATTTTACAGGTGAGGAAACTGAGGCAAACAGCGTTAAGTGACTTGCTCAGGGTCACACAGTTAGTGTCTGAGGTCAGATTTGAACCCAGGTCTTTCTGACTCCAGGCCTCATGCTCTAACCATTGAGCCTCCTAGTTGAATTCATTTCTTTAATCACAAAATCAATATAATTTTACAATCTAAGAAAAAAATACAAATATCAAAGTGAATTTAAAGGAGAAAATTCCAACATTTAATTATAAGAGAAGTCAGAAAATATTCTAGTAGTACAAGGATAAATTCTGAGCTTGTGGGCAAGAGGTTAGAAAGTTATCCTTTATCATGGAATCACAAGATCATAGATTTGGAACCAAAAGATACCTCAGAGGCCTTTTAGTTCAAACCCCTCATTTTACAGATGGGACTGAGGGACAGAGAGATTGAATAGCTTTGTTAGGGTCACACAGCTAATAAATGTCTGAGATAACATTTGAAACCAGGTCTTCCTGACTGCAAGTCCAATGCTCTGTTCACCAAACCATGCTGCCTCTTAATCCTAGAAATTCAGAGTAGAATAGAACCACAGAACTCATCTCATTCCATTCATATCAGCACAAGATGGTCCTTTACAACAACAATAATGGTAGTTAGCATATACGATGCTTTCATTAGGTTTTTAAAGTGCTTTACGTTAGTTATTTCGTTTGATCTTCACAATAACCCTGTTAGATGGATGCTATTATTATCCTCACTTTACAGGTGAAGAAACTGAGGCTGAGAGAGGTCAAGTGACTTGCCCAGGGTCACATTGCTAATAAGTATCTGAGGCAGAATTTGAACTTAGCTCTTCCCAACTCCAAGTCCACTACATTAACTAACTACGTCATAACAACTCTGACAAGTATATGTTAAAACTTTATTTGAAGTATCCTAGTCATAGGGAATCCCCTATCTCTCTAGATAACTCATTCTACTTTGGGAAGCTCTAATTTTTTGGAAGTTTTTCTTATATGGAGCCCAAAATCTGCCTCTCTGTAATTTATATTAACTGCTCCAAGTTCTGTATGTGGGGGTCATTCTGGACAAGTAGAGTATCTCTTCCACACAACAGCTTACTTCAGCAGCTGGAAGGCAGCTATCATGTTACCTCTAAGCTATCTTGCCTTTCCTGACTAAACATCATGGGATCATAGGTTTTTAATTTCATCCAATTCTATGCTGTGGTCTTCCAGTCAACCCTCATTGTCCTAGTTGTCCTCCTCTGAACCCTGTCTAGCTTATTTATTATGTCCTTCTTAAAATGTGGTGTCTGGAATTTACTATGATACTGAAGATGTAGTCTGATTCTGGCAGAATTCAGTGGGATTATCACCCCTCTTATCCTGCACACTGTGCATCTCTTAATGCAGCCCAAACATATATTAGATTTTTTTTGGCTATTACATTGCATTGTTGATTCATATTGATCTTTTAGTCTATTCAAATCCCTAAGACCAGTTGTTTAGCCACACTTTACTCACTTGGTACTTAGTAAGTTGATTTTTTGAGCCCAAGTGTAAAACTTTACATTTGTTTCTATTACATTTCATCGTATTTGATTCATCCAATCTCTCTAGCCCAGTGATGTCAAACTCAAATAGAAACAAGGGCCACTAAACTGTACATAAGGATCCATACAGGCCATATAATGTCTTATTTAAAAAATGTAATGTTATCTATGTTTTATTATATTTTCGCTCATTTTTCTAAATACTTCCCAGTTATATTTCAACCTGGTTCAACCACACTTGGAAGCATTTTGGGTATTGGGCAGCCAATGGATGATGTGTTTGACACCTCTGCTCCGGCCTCATCCTGTCATCTAATGTGTAAACTGCCCCTTCCAACTCTGTGTCACATAGGTATAATATCATCAAGGCCACACATTAACATCTTGTCCATAAGGATGGTAAATACTTTGCCAAAATCTAGGTGACTATTATCTATTACATTGGCCTGATCTATCTACTAGTCTAGTAAACCTTTACTGGTTTTCTTTTTTTCGGTAATGAGATAGCGCATGATTTGTTCTTGATGAAGTCACCTAGTGTTTCTGGATTTTTATCACTTTATTTTCTAGATGTTCAGGGATAAGCTCTTTAACAACACTTTCTAGAATTTTGCTAAGAAAAAAAAAGTCAGGTTCTTTCAAATATAGTCTATAGAGGCCACTTTCTCAACTTGTTGAAAATCAAGACATTTACTTTTCTCCAGTACTATAACATTTTATCTATTCTCTATGATTTTTTCAAAGATCATTGACAGTGTACCAGGAGTCACACTTACAATTCTTCCAGGACCCTAGAATGTAACTAATATGAGCTGGGGGTAGAGATTAGTTAAAATAACTTTTACAGGTAAAAGAATCCCAGAGTTCAAAGCAACCTCAGTGCCCATAGAGTCCTACCTTGTACAAGAATCTCTGCTACACAACACCCCAGGTAATTATCCAGCCTCCATAGAGGATCTCTAATGAGCAGGAACTGATTGCTTCCTAAAGCAACTCACTCTACCCTTGAATAACTTTAATGTTAGGAAGCTTTCCCTTAAGTTAAGCCTCAGCTCACTTCTCTGCAGCTCTTAAACCAATTAAGAAAAAAAAACAAACAAGCAGTTTTTGCTGTCCTTCATGTTCTTTGGTATCTTTAGCTTTCTTTTTCATCAATTTTTCTATAATTATTTAAGTACATGATGTATTCCTTTACAACATAACTGAATTCTGAACTCTGTTGATGCTGTTTACAGGATATTGCTGACAACATGCTGTATAATGAAAAACCAACAAAACCCAACAATGGGTCAGAGGTCAGGGAACCTGTATTGGATTACTAAGATCAGTGTGTAAGCTAATTTTGTGACCCTGGGCAAATCATTTAGCTTCTATGAACTTCAAATTTCTCATCTTTAAAATGGGGATAATAATGCTTGCACCACCCATCTCACGAATCATTGTGGAGATTGTGCTTTGGAAACACATAATTGTCATATAGATGGCAGTTACTATTCTTATTGTAAGGAATTCTGCTCCTACTCATGCAAAGTCAGAAACTCAGGCTAGAGTTTTCTGAAGAACAAATTTAGCTATATTACCTTGTGTAAGTCACTCCCTATCACTGGATCTTAATTTTTTTCCTTTGTAAAATGAGTGGGTTAAAGTCAATGGTCTCTCAGGGCCCTTCTGATACAATATTCTGTGTTGTCTCATTGTTTTGTTTTGTTTGGTTGGTTTTTTGTTTTTTAGGAACTCTCAGCTCGGCTTGTTTCTATACAAGTTGATAAAGACCAGTTCATTATCACCTTCAAGACTATTGAGGAAATATGGAAGTTCTCTACATATCTGAGTCTAGGTAAAGCAAAGGTTGAATGGAAAACAATTTACATTTCTAGACTTTTTAGTTTACAAAGTACTTTCCCTACAACATCCCCATAATGTATATAGTGAGTGGATTACCATGCACTTTCTTTGTGTACACAATGTGTCCCTCAATAGTCTGTATTCCATTTTACAGGAAGGAAAATGAGGCTCAGGGAAATTAGAGTACAAAATAGATGATGTGTTCAAAAAGGATGAGAAATGCTGTTTAAGGCCCTAAAAAAGAAGATAGATAATTTTTAAAAATTAATTTATTTTGAATTATCAACAATCACTTCCATAAGCTTCTGAGCTTTAAATTTCTCTCCCTCTCCATCCCCACCTCCCTCCCCAAGATAGTGTGCAATCTGATATAGGCTATACATATACATTCCTATTAAACATATTTTCGCATTAGTGATGTTGTAAGTAAGAATTAGAGCCAATAGGAGGAACCACCAGAAAGAGGAAACAAAACACAACAGAAGAAAAAAAATAGCGAATAGGATGCTTCGATCTGCATTCAAACTCCATAGTTGTTTTTTCTTTGTGGATAGCATTTTCCATCATGAGGCCTTTGGAGATGTCTTAGATCATTGTATAGCTGAGAAGGGTTAAGTCTATCAATATTAGTCATCTCACAATGTGGCTGTTGTTGTGTACAATGTTCTCTTGGTTCTGCTCACTTCACTCAGCATCAGATCATACAAGTCTTTCCAGGTTTTTCTGAAGTCAGCCTGTTCATCATTTCTCATAGCACAATAGTATTCCATTACATTCATATACCACAACTTGTTCAGCCATTCCCCAATTGATGGGCATCCTCTCAATTTCTAGTTCTTTGCCACCACATAAAGAACTGCTATAAATATTTTTGTACATGTGGGTCCTTTTTCCATTTGTATGATCTCTCTGGGATATAGCCTTAGAAGTGCTATTGCTGAGTCAAAGGGTATGCACATTTTTAAAGACAGATAATTTTTGAATGCAGGGGGAGGAGGGAGGAGATCAGGGAAACCTTAATGAAGGAATTAGCAGCTGAGCTGGACCTTGAAGAATTGGCAGGGTCAATAGAGGGAGATGGAGGGAGTTGGGGAAGAGACAGGACATTATTGGCTAGGAAGTTGGGGAAGAGACAGGACATTATGGGCTAGGAGATTTTGTGGTCAAAAGCACAGAGGTGCTGGGCTCCAAGGTAGGAAAGAAAGTGGAAAATATGTGAAGACTATGGCAAATGGTCTATTTTGGTGCACTGGAATTTGAGTAAGGATACCCAAGTTCAAACAGTGTATCTCCTGGCCTAGTCACCTTGGGCAGGCAACTTTCTTTTTGCTCTTAATTCTGTTCCCTGTAAATTCTGCTATCCCCTAGGAGGGGAAGTATGGAGCACTGGAAATGGTGCTGGGTTTGAAGGTAGGAAAAATCTGTGTTTAAATCCTGCCTGAGTGCACTGGATTTAGAATGAGAGGATCTGGGTTTATTTAAGTATATTCCTTACTCCCCATGTGGTAATGGGAAAATCATTGCATCTCTCCAGGCCTCAGTTTCTTGGAGGAAGTATGGAACAGTTCTGGAGCCATAGAATGTGGGGTAACCTCTGATTTACTCTCTGTATGACCTTGAACAAATGACTTAACTTCTCTTAGATTGAGTTTCTTCATCTATAGAATGAGACAGGGTGGCCTAGGAGCAGACATCTCCACTCATCAGATAAGCAGCCCACAGCACTTCCAAGTGTGGCCTGAACCAGATTAAAATGGAATTGGGAAGTATTTAAGAAAATAAAAAACAACAATAAAACATAGATAATATTACCTTCTAAAACTAAGCCAATATGTGGCCTGCGGGGATCCTTATGTATGGGTTAATCGCTCCTGTTTCTCTTTGGGTTTGACACTCCAACGATTAGGTGATCTATCTCGAAGGTCCCTGAAGGGCAGCTCTAAATCTCATGAAACACCAACTTTATGAAAGTGAGAAAATCAGTGGCAGTATAGTATAGTGGAAATAATGCACAACTGTGAGCCAGCTGAGACCTGGGTTCAAATTTCCTCTCTGATACTTAACAATTGTGATATTGGGCAAATATCACTTAACTTCTTTGACAGTTCTCTGTCAAATGGAGAAAATAATACTTGTTCTACCTCCTTCACAAAGCTGTTTTGAGGAAAGAACTTTGAAAACCTTAAAGGGGTCTATAAATAGCAATTGCTAGCATTTATACTTCACTTTAAGATTTATAGTGTTTTACACTGATTATATAATTTTATTCTTACAACCCTGTAGAAATAGGTACTATTATTATTCCCATTTTACAGATGAGGAAACTAGAGACTGATAAAGGTTAAATTACTTGCCCAGGGTCACATCATTAATAAGTGATTGAGGTAGGATTTGAGCTCAGGCCTTCTCAGTAAGCTACCTCAAAATAAATGTGGATTATTGTTATCAAATCATTTAACCTCAGTGTCCCTCAGTTTTTCAATCTGTAAAATGGGGATGATGATACTTATAGTTAGTACTTCATAGTGTTGCATTAAGGAACAAATTAGCTAATCTTTGTAAAGCTCTTTCTAAACCATAAAGTGCTGTATAGTTATACAGTGAGTCTTTAATATTAAAATAAGACATTGGAGTAGATGGAGTAGAGGGGAAGCATTTGGAATCAGGTAGACCAATAGTTACTCCCACTGTAAAATCCCATGACTGTTGCTGTTCTAAACCCCTTCTAGTATTCTCTGGCCCACTCTCTGTTGTCCAACATTCCAAACTCCATGTAAGTCAGATAGAATTTGGAACATAAAGAAACCACAGGTTAAGGAGAAACCCCAAAGGGGCTTGGCTAAGGTCCAGATTAGCTTGCCACCTCATTCTGAGGGTTGACTCTCCACAGGCCATGTGTCTCTCTGTCTGGAGCAGCTCCTCTTTGACCACAGCTATTGGCTTAAATGCAAATTAGTGGAGGACACTAAGATCCAAGTCACAGTCAACGAAGAACACCTGGAGGCCATCTATCAAGGTCTCCTGATGCAGGAAGGTAAGTCATTAGTAGTGATGCCAATGGCCAGGCCAGGCCAGGCCTTTGTTTCCTGAAATAGGCAGTTAGGTACAATGGATAGAACTGGAGAGTTGGAGTAAGAGGGCCTACGTTGGATATCCTGGCTCCAATTACCACCTGAGTGGTCTTGGTGGGAAGTCACTTGTCGTCTCTGGGCCTTGGTTTCCTCATGTGTAAAATGAAGGGCTTAGATTAGGTGATTTCTGTGATTTCTTTAGGTCTGAAAGCTATGTTCTTAGAAGAGCAGTTTTGTAGATGTTTTGCTTGGCACATAGTGCTTAATAAATGTTTATTGAGTGACTCTGATTGTGAGCATCTGGTAATTGTTGCTTGACTTTGGACTGTGTCTTCAGCTCTGTTCTATTTAATACTTATATCAATGATCACTGTGCTGGCATAAATGTGTATATATATATATATCATATATATATACATCATATATATATACACATATACATCAAATTTGTTAGGGAATAGCTAATGTTTGGAATATCTATATTAGGATCTAAAAAAAATCTCTACACAGGCTGGAACTATAAGCCAAACCTAACAAAATTAAATGTTAAAGGAAGATATGTAAACTTTTGCATTTAGCTTTAAAATATCAACTGTACCAAGTTTTCTCATCTGTAAAATGGGGAAATTATACTACATTATTTTCTGGATCCATGATCCTATTATCCAAAGTACAGAATGGGGGGAATGTAAAATATCAACTGTACGTATACAGGATAGGAAAGATTTAGCCAGGCACCAGCTTATTTGAAAAAGATTTAAGTTAGTGATCTACAAGCTCAACACTATGATATAGCATCCGAAAAAGTAATTCAACCTTAAGCTGCAATAATAGAACAAGGAGGGTGATTGCTGTCCCCCGCCCCCAACACACATCTTGGTTTTCCATTCAGAAAACATCTAAAGTTTTCTGTTTAGTTCTCATTTAGTTCTTTGTAATTTTAGTCATCACGTTTCCAAAATGATATTAAAAACAAAGGTTTGATTAGGAGAAAGATAATTTGAATAATGAAAGAACTAATCATATCATAAAGAGAATAATTTGAAGGAGTTGGAAATGTTTAGCCTGGAGAAGAGAAGACTTTGGGGCAGCATGTTCTCTCATATCTTCAGGCAAGGCTATCAGGAGTTAGAAGATTAGACTTGTTTTGCTGGGCTGCAGGAGATAAGGCCAGGAGCAGTGGGTGGAATTTACAAGGTGCAAGATGTTAGCTCAATGTAAGAGATAACATGCAAACAAGGGGAGCCCAGGGAGCTAGTGGGTGCCTCATCATAATCACTGTAGGTATTCAAACTGTGGCTGGATGGCCACTTCACTAGGTCACCTCTAAAGTCTCTTCCAGGTGGAAGATTCTGTGCTTATCTTTCTCTGTCCTCTTAATGCTAATGCCTTTCCTCTATTGATTATCTCCTCTACTATATATCCTGTATATAATGCCCTTGTACATAGCTCTTTGTATGTTGTCTCCACCATTAGATTGTGAACTGCTTGAGGGCAGGGGCTATTTTTGCCTTTCTTTGTATCCCTAGAGCTTAGCACAGTACCTGTGACATAGCAAATACTTAATAAATGTTTGTTGACTTGTTTTATCTCATTGTCTGTAGGTCATTTCTCCAGAACTTTGCACACTGTCGTTCCTTCAGGAGAGAAGGATGTTGGAGAGTACCTGAGGCTCTGTAAGAATGAGTTGATCTATGTCAAAAACAACAAAGAAGAAACAGAATGTGAAGGCACCTCCTTGCTGACTGGTCTTCGGGGCTTGGTGCCTGTTGCAGCTATAGAACCATTGTCCTTCCCCTTCCACCAGTGAGTAATGAGATAATAGGCTGAGCCCTGTAGATTGTCTACACATCACAGGTGGTCCCAGTCTGAAATTAACATCCAGGAAACAGAATCTTCAAAGCAAATGGACATCGAGAGAGATTTTTCTAGGTTGGCTGAACAAATCAGATATATCTTTGAAAATTCCATATTCAAATTCTGTGTTCTGGTCCCTGAGAGAAGAATATGAGCCCTTCCTTTGTCAGGAGTTCTAGTTATCTGGAGGGGGTGCTAAGAAAGTTATTGCTGGTCCCAATAACCTCCCTCATGTCTGACAGTCTTCCAAAGTCATCCTTTACAGCAAAGACAGAATAATGATCATTCACATTTCTATAGAGCACTTCTGATCATAGGATTCAGAGTTGGAAGGTCATCTTGGACAAACCCTCATTACATAGATTAGGAAACTGATATCCAGAAAAAAAAAAAGACATGATCTGTTCATATATTACACAGCTATAAGAGGAACAGTGCCAGAATTAGAATTCAGTTTTTCTGACTCCAAACTCAATATGCTTTCCAGAGTGCCTCTGCACAACACAAAGTGCTTTTTCCTCGTGACAGCTCTGTATGTTATTATTATTATGATTGTTGCTGTTGTTAATGTTATTGTTGTTATTGTTATTAATCTGACAGATGAGTAGAATGAAGCTGATAGGATCAAAAAATTAAATTGAAAGCTAGAAAGGACCTCAGATGTCATCTAGTCCAATTTCCTCCTTTTACAGATGAGGAAACTGAGGCCCAGAGAGGATAAATGATTTGTCTGTGCCCACATGGGCATCACCAGGATTTGTGCCTAAGTCCTTTGACTCCAAGTCTAATGAACTGTGTTACTCTGAACCTGATGCTGTGTCTACTGATTTCAAGTCCAACAATCTTTCCATTATACTACAGAGTGTCTTCAAGCCTCTAAACAAGAGGCTTGTCCATAGCTCTGTGAGTCATGCTAGACTCACTCACTGGTATCTCCCAGCCAGTAATGTGATGGCTTTAGGGGTTTCCAAGTCAACAACTCAATCCAGTGCAATCCAGCAAACATTTATTAAGTACCTATTGTATTTGTGACCCTTTGTTCAGCAGATTTGGTGAAAGGACAATACAAAGGCCAATACAATAAATAGGTTCCCTTCTCTGCCCTCATGGAGTTCACAAAAGAGACAAATGTACTCAGATAACTATAATTCATAAAATGCCTTAAACATAGCAAGGATCACAGAATGTTTAGCTAGAAAGGACGACATTAGAGACCATCTAGTCCAGTGACATCCAAATTGATCACGTATGCCTATCAGTATTATTTTTTTTCCTAATGAACATGCTGGTGATTGTGGTGGTAGCTTAAGGATTGTCTCAAGGGCACCTACACAACTGTTCCAGTGGATGTCCAGATGAGTTAGGTTATAACTACCTAGAGGGACCAATGTCTGTCTCAGAAAGAGAAAGTTGGTAGCTTACAAAATAGTGGGGGGTGTAGGGGGGTGAGTTTTGTATTGGAATGGGTCAAGGGTGTGCATGGTTATGTTGAATACAAGCATCATGATTAGCTAGTGATTTTTGTGACTTTGGGTAAGACATTTCCCCTCATTGGACTTGTATTTTCCTCTCTAAAAGGGGATAAGATGTATTAGAGCAGTAGTCTCTTAGTGATGACCTCCTAAGTGACATTACCTAAAGGGTTGTATGATCAACCAAAGGATGAGAAGATGGATTCCATATCACCCTTTCCACCATCACTAGCTAACATTGTTATTTAACAGAAGTGGGGATTTTCCTTTGACTAAATCCAATGATCTTTTTAGTCCACCACAGGTACAAATGAGAGGTGCATTGATTGATGAGAATTCAAAGGAAAGAAAGAGTATGTCTGAATGAGGAGGAAGGGTGGAGATCAAGGAAGTCATCTTGGTATAATGGAAAGAGCCCTGGATTAAGAGACACATTGGTTTAGTCCCAATGTCACTGACTATGTGTGATCCTAGACAAATTACTTTTGTTTAAGTTTTATTTTCATTACCCACAAAAGAAAGCATTTGGACTAGATTATTTCTAAAGTCTCTTCCAACTTGAAATTCTGTGACTAAGTTAGACTCATAGAATGTTAGAGGGAAAGTGACTTGCCCAAAGTTAAAGGGCTGATAAATATTGGAACTGAAACTTGAATCCAGGTCAATGAGGTTGTAAAGGAAGACTCATATCAGGAGAAAGAATGGCCAATCATGCGACTGGTTGGGAAAGCATGGTACATGGTGGAGGAGTATCACAACATAACATTCGAGTGTTAGGGTAGAACTAGACTGTGATGGGCCTTGAATGCCAGGATGAGAAGTTTAATTTTTATTCTGGAGAAAATAGGGAACCACTCATTGTTTTAGAGCAAGGAAGTGACAATGATTTTATTCATGCTTTAAGAAGATTAATCTAGAAGCACATGTAGGCAGATTAGAGTGGGGAAGAATAGAGGCCAATTAGGAAGCCAAGGCAATACTCCAGATAAAAAGTGGTAAGGACCTGAACTAGGGTGATGGGTGTTAAGAGGAGGAGTTCGAGTACAAGAGAAATTGTGGACGTAGACTAGGTGGACTGGGGGAGAAAGAAGAATCAAAGATGACTGAAATGTCAAGCCTATATATGAACAGGAAAATGGTGAGGGTATGATATATTTTTTCTTTTATTGAGAGGGTCTCTTTATTTCTTCCAGACTGAGAGTATAGTGCTACTCACAGGCCTAATCAAGCTATTGATGAATACAGGTTTAATTTGCTCCATTTTTTTCTGACATGGACTGGTTCACACCTCTGTGGGCATCCTGGTGGCCTTCTGGTTCAGGGGCTTTACTGTATTAGTTTTGGACCTAGTGTGGCCACCAGGTTAGCTTTAGTCCTACTGCACTAAGACTCTCAAACTCAAGTGATCCATGTACCATAGCCTTCCCTGATAGCAGGAATTACAGGTGTGCACCACCACATCTAGTGTTAGTATATGATATTTAGAACTTTATGTTAGACCAAATTACTCACCTAGAAGATTTCTCATGTCCTGACCTTCCTCAGTAATGATGATAGCAACAATAACTCCCATTTCTAGGGTGCTTTAAAGTTGAAAAAGCCCTTCCCTTGAAACCATTCTGCAAGCAACGGAGGAAAAGCATGATCATCACCATTTTATAGGTGAAAAAACAAAATGAGAAGGTGAAATGATTTTTAGGTTGTCATATAGATAAGAAATATTGGAACCAGGATTCTCATTTAGATTTCTGATAAAATGTTCTTTCCACCATATTGTGCTTCTTGAATACTTTCTAAAACAACATTCCAACCTAATTTAACCATATTTTGGGAAGTCCAAGACTTCTTTTGATGTCTTATGATGTGTTAGAGGAGATCCTGAGTTCTTGAATAAGAAAAAATAATCAACATTTATATTGTACCTTAATGTTTTTTGTAGAGCTTTAAATATATTATCTCATTTTATCTTTATAAGAAACCTATGAGGTGGATGCTATTGTTATCCCTATTTTATAGACGAGAAATCTGAGGCTCAGAGAGATTCAATGAGTTGTCCAGGATCACTTAGCTATTATTAAGTGTCTGAAGCTGGATTTGAACCCAGTTTTCATGCCTCCAAGTTCAATAGTTGGCCATGCCATTCTGTCTTTCCATGAAAGCTTGGATCCTTAGTTCTGGCAAACTCTACCAAGCTAGGGAAACTTGATTATGGGCCCAGTCTGGCTAAGCTCAGTACTGTTCATCACCAGGCTGGCTGGTGATGAGTTTTTCATTCACAATTACTTTCAAAGGTCATCTCTCAAATAAAGAGGGGTTATGATCTAAATTGGTAGAGGAAGAATCAGCACCAACAAAACCACAGACCTTTAAAATATAAAGATATGGAAAGTAGAACCATCTAGCTCAGTTTAAATCCCAGCTCTTCAACTTACTATTTCCTCAACTCTAAAAGAAAGGAGTTGGACTAAATCTACAATTCCTTGTAGCTTTAAATTTAAAAGCATTTAAATTTAAGAATTTAAAGAATTTAAAGCTACAAGGAATTGTAGATTTAGTCCAACTCCTTTCTACCACATAGTAGGCACTTAATAAATGTGACTAAATCTACGAACATCAGGGCCATAATTAAGGTGCCATCATTCACCTTGTAGTCTTTGTTATACCTATACCACCTTACTACCTTGTAGGTATAGGAGACTGTGCCCAGAAATCAAGAACCTTTAGAGTACTGGCCCTAAGTGATTGTTTAGGGGGAATTTGACAGCAAGAATATATTTGAAGGTCCTTAGTAATTCAGCTGACCAATTCAGTGGCTCAACTGAAAAAAGAACTCCATTGGTTCTGGGTTTCCTATTCATTGCTCTTTCTGGAATATAGGCTTGTTGATATTAGATGAGGTTTTTGACTTCACCATTTCTCCATTGGCAGATGGTTCCTAAAAAACTACCCGGGGACCTGTGGCATCTATAGGACGAATGATTGGACAGGCTCCTATCAAATTGGTATGTTGGAGCTGATAAAAATGACTGTTGAGCTTTCTGCGGGGCATCATCTGCAGGAAGCACTGACATATTTATTGAACGATTGAATGGATGGTAGTAAAACAGAGATCATTTAATCCAACTCCTTCATTTTAGAGGTGAAAAAAATGGGGCCTAGAGAAGTGAAGAACCCAGGGTTGTATTTCTTTGAAAATATTCATAGACATAGTATTTCAGGGCTGAAGGGAACTTAGAACACATTATAAAGAATGTCAGCACTGAAAACAACCTTAGAAGCCATTTAGCCTAATTGCATTATTTAATAGATGAGGAAACTGAGATGCTCAGAGAGTAGGAGTGACTTTGTCAAAGTCACCTTTCCGTAAAACTTTCCATAGACTTGGAGCTAAAGAGTGGGAGAACCCTTAAAATCCATCTACGGGAAAGCTGAGACCCAGAGAGGTTATCTCACTCACTCAAGTTTACAAAGTGACGGAGTCAGGTCTTCCAGGTCCCAGACCAGAATCACATCTATTACACTACAGTGCTCTTGCTTGTAGATATCTGTGCACTCTGCCCATCACCTGATCTTATTGGCTTCTTCCAGTACGTCTTTATCATCTACCCGTTGTACTAGGTGTGAGGGGGCAGCAACACAAAAAGCCAAGAACCAAAATATTGAGTTCTTGTTTAGAACTCTAAACTTAACTCATTATCTGTTGTTATATAGTAAAACTAAAGTAGGGGGGAATGCAGCTGAATGTAACTATGATAAAATACTCAGTTCTATTCTGCTTTATAAATTGGCAAAGTACTTTTCCCTTTTATAAGTTATTATAAGTTTTATAAGTTTACAAAGTACAATTCCCCATGTAGGAAATTGTAAATATTGTTATGTCTATTTTGCAGATGAGGAAACGGAAGTGATTTGCCTCAGGTAGTGGCAGAGCCAGAGTCCAATTCTAGGTCCAAGAATTCTTTCCATTACATTGAGCTAACTAGTAGACTTGTGTCTGAGCTGGATTTTTGGTTTCTGAGCTAATGGTTAGTTTCTTAATCTCATCTCCGATTGTTAGCTATCATGGTAGGTAAAATACTGGTAACTGTCAGACATTAATCAGCTGGTTGCCAGAATGTGAGGACTGGAAGGGAATTGAGAAATTTCTATCTCTTTTCAGCAGTGTCATAAAGAGGGCTCATTCTTCAGGCACCAATTAAACTAGATGGTGCTCAGATTCTTTACAATTATAGTCTCCAATTATAATTCTGCAATTCAAGATCCATTCTAAGCCTTTAATTTTACCATTGAAAAGACTGAAGTCCAGGGAGAATAATAATCTTGTGAGGACATAGAGCAAGTTAGGGACACACTTGGAATTAAGAATCAGGTATTTTGACTCTCAGGCCAAACGTTTTCTTAGAATGACACAGAATCCTGGAACTTGAGAGTTGGCCAAGACCACTGGAGCCATCTCCTCCAATCCAAACCCAAAAGGAGTCTTTCCTAGAGCATTCCTGACAAGTACTCATTCAGCCTCTGCTGAAGACCATCAAGGAAGGAGAATCCATTACCTCTCGAGGCCGCTCATTTCACTCTTGTGCAGTTCTAATTATAAGGAAGTTTGTTAGAGCAGCAAGCCTGTATGTGCCTTTTTGCATCTTTCCCCTATTGTTCCTGGGTGCGCCTTCTGAAGCTAACCAAATCCAATCCCTCTTTCATATGACAGCCCTTCAGATATCTGGAGACAGCTATTATGTCTCCCTGAGTCTTCTCTTCATCAGGCTGACCACCTAACCTGCTGTATTTGGCCATAACACCTATAGTAAGGGGAGGAAGGTAGGTGACACGATGGCTACCTACGTGATTTAGTAAGTGGGAAGAGTGATCCATTTATGGTTAGAGGAATTAGGTCTGAATCTTGGCTCTTCCTACTTAATACCTGTGTGCTCTTAGGCCAATTGCTTTTGCCTCCCAGGGACTTTCTTTATATGTAAAATGAAAGGCTTGGACTAGGTAATATTTAATGTCACTTTAAATCCCATGATCCTGTAACCCAGGAAACTTTTCATGATCTTTCTAACCAGATCAATATTTTTTTCCTCAGAATTTTCACTTAGCACTTTGTTATACCATTCTCCAGTGAACTTATCATGTAATAGTATATGTTCTAGTGATTTAGCCCAAGTTTTTATCACACTAGTACACTCAGTAAAGGCAAAGACCTCCTTTTATTTAAAACATTGTGTTTCCTCCAGAACCCTGCATGGTGTTTGGTTCGAAGTAGGTGCTTAATAAATGTCTGCTGCTATATTTGTATTCTATGGTTCTCCAACTCAACCTAGATGTTGTTCACTATTTCTTAAAATGAATTTTTTCAATTCATAATGCCCTTCAGTTTGGAATTCTGTTAAGTAAAATTTTTTCTAGAGTGAGGGATACATTTAACATAGGAATGTCTGGGTTTGGATTTTGTAAGAAATTGACAAGGAAAGTTGGCAGAAGTAATAAGCAGAAAATAAAGTCTTGAATGGGGACGTTGAAAGCTATGTGAGTTGAAGAGGGGCATAGGAGAGAAGAAATGGGTCAAGGGAATTGTGGTTATCGTAGGATAAGAGAATTTCAAAACTCAGTGGGACCTTAGGGATAATTCATCTCAACATCCTTCTCCCATCCTTCCCTTCATTTTACAGATGAGGAAGAATGATTTACCTAAGGCCATTTAGCCAGTGAGTAGAAGAGTTGGTGTTCATACCTGTCAAAACATGACATTGTCATGTAGGGATCTCAAAACCTTCAAGTTTCCTATCACTGGCATGAGTCTTGAAAGACAGATTGGGGGTAGCTAACTTGAGGTCTGTGATGAAAAGCCCTGAAAGGACAAGGATGTTACCCACACTTGCTGCTTTTCCTTAACAACTTTTGGGACTCTATCGTCCATGATATTACCTCTATTCTTCCCAAACTACTTCCTTTTCTTTTTCTTTTTCTTTTAATCTTCTACTACTCTTGCAGTGATTGGTTCTTAATAGGTTTCTACTTACCTTAAACTGAAAGCTCTAATTGAAAATATGCCTTCAAATTCAAAGTCCTTCCAGGATTAGGTACCATCCAAATTTGAATATTCTAGGAGCTCTCTCTCTCCCTTCCTTTCTTCCTCTCTCTCTTTTTCTTTCTCTCCCTTCCCACCCTCTTGGTGATTTTATAGATTTTCATAATATTATAACAATATCCTCTCATGTATGAACAGTGTCTTACAACTTATGAAGCCTTTTAATGTCCATTAACTTATTTAATCCTCATCTCAGCCCAATGAGTTCCCAGGTGAGAGAGTATGATTCCTCTTTACAGTTGAAGAAACTAGGAGTAGAGAGAGGGTATGACTTGCCCTAGGACACATGGATAGTCAGCAGCAGAGGCTATGGTAGAAGTAAGGTCCCTCAATGCCCTCCCCGGTGCTCTTTCCACTTGTCCCAAAACCACTCCCATTTATATCTTTTCTCAAACTCTGTCTCTTCAAGCTTCATAGATTTTTTTTACTGTGCCCTCAGGCAGCCATCTACACAGGTGGTGGCTGCTGCCATATGGTCCTCCTTGTACTCAGGCATCTAACCCCTAGCGGTCAGTAGGACCTCATGCAACATGTTCTCTTGAGGCTTTCCATTTTCCTTACTGTGGACATGGTCAGATAGCGAGGCTGGAAAAATCCATGTTAAGCCACAGTTTGTTGAGTATTTAAAAGAAGTCTGGCCTAGGAGTTAGAAGACTCAGGTAGTGTGGTTGTAGGCAAATCACTTTGTCTTTCTGAATCTCTGTTTCCCCATCTATAAGATGAGGACAATAATACTCATATTCCCTAACTTGCTAGACTATTTTAGGAAAATACTCTGTAAACTATAAAATGCCATTTAAAGGCATGCAAAAATACCTAGACAGGGAGTAAGAAGATTGGTTAAAAGTTCCAGCTCCTTTAACAAAGTACTTTGTATCTCTGGGCAAGTATTTCCCCTTCTCTGGGCCTGAGTTTCATCCTTTGTAAAATGAGGGGATGGAATAAATGATGTTTAAGGTAACTTCCTGCTCTAACATTCTAAGCTCTGTCTAAATTGACATTATGTTCTGTTTTAAGAGAGCTTCCAGTTTGAACATTCTCTGTTCTTTGTGCTAAGTTCCCTTTAAGCTCGGATATTCTATGTTTTAAGGCCTTTTTCCAGTTCTAACATTTGAAGTTTTACCTTTTCATGTTCTAAGGTCCCTTCACACTTTAAACAATTTTATGAGTGCTATTGCCAAGGCATTTACTTCTCTCTGTGCTCTTGTCCTCAGGTAAAGGAAAATGTAAAGCTTTAAAGAATTACCAAGGAGAGGAAAAAGATGAACTGACCTTCCGCCAAGGGGACAGCATTGAGATCTTTGGCTTTTTCCTATCAGGACTTCGCTGGTTTATTGGGAAGTTGTCTGCAACTGGGGAGATTGGTTTTGTCCAAACCAAACACGTAGCTCCTGATTCTTACATTCCATTGTAAGTATGTAGGCTCTGGAATGAAGGTTTTAAGGTTTTCCAGAAATGAGAAATAATTACCTTCATCTTCGCTCTCCAGATCAAGGTAAAGTGCTGCATTTAGGGGTCCCAGTGGCATGGGGTATCCAGCTTCTCTGACTCTTCCCATTCCCCAGGCAGGTAGGCAGAAGGTTTGTGTCTTTGCCAAAAAGAAATGATCATTTTTCTCTCTGTCATCTCAATGTAGGAGCAAGGCCACTGCCTTCCTTAATGATGAAGGGAAATTGTCCTTTTGGGACCCAGGAAATGAGAGGGAAAAAACCTGTGCTGACTTTCTTCGATCCCTAACCCACACTGATATATCTTCCATCTACCGGCTCAATGAGTCTTCCCAAGATCCCTTTGAAACTCAGACGACTAGCTTGGGTAAGAGAATTTCATCGACCTAAGAAAGAATATGCTGTTTTTCTATTTCCCATCTCCAATGCTTACTCCTTACATCAGTGGTTTTCAAACTTTTTGGTCCCAGGACCTTTTGACACTCTCTAAAATTATTGAGGACCCCTTTATATTCTTAAATTAAAGGTCCCCAAAGAGCTTTTGATATGTGAGTTATGTCTATAAATATTTATCATATTAGAAAAATAAGTAAAAAAATTTAAAAATATTTGTTAATTATTTTAAAAATAACATAAACCTGTTATATGTTGAGAAGCGCATTTTAATGAAAAATAATTATATTTTCCAAAACAAAAAAAATTCAGTGAAGAGCATAGCATTGTTTTGCATGTATTTTCAAATCTCTTTAATGTCTAGTTTAATAGAAGACAATTAGATTCTCATATCTGTTGCAATACATTGTTCTGGTTGAAGAAAATCCAACCCCAGAGATATGTAGTTGGAAAAGGGAGAATTATTTTAATAGACAAATAACATCTCTGTATTATTATGAAAGTAGATTTGACCTTGCAGGTCCACTGAAAGGGTCTCGGGGACTCCTAGGACTCCTTAGACCACACTTTGAGATCCACTACCTTATGTGACCTTAGTCAAGTCACTTAATCTCCCTTTCCGTCAATTTAGTTTTCTGTAAAATGTGCTATTCCCCATGGAGCTCACATCCCAGTAGTGGGGATATAGCACACACAGACACAGAGAGCAATTATTTAAGAAAAAAACATACTGAAGAGCCATGATATGGGATAATTCACAACCTTTTCTAGGCCTTACTCAGCACCAAGATCTTCATGAGTTAAAATGAACAAAAGCATTCGTCAGAGGTGGCTAATATCTTAACTCATCTGGGCTAGTCTTTACCATCTGTTAATGGGTCCCAACTTGGAGATTTTCCACCTTGGTAGGACCTACTAGAGCTTATTCTCCTCTTGAATAATGTTTGAGACTGAAGATCATTCACACCATAATGAGGGATCAGAGGATCCCTAGGGCCTCTACTTGGGTAGAGGATTTTCCCCTGTCTGGGAAAATTTCAGTGTGATTTCACTGATGGAAATTCCAGTGAGGAAACTCCTTCTACCAATGCAGATCGCCCACTGATCTGTAACTGACAGTCTTAGAGAGTTGCCTGGGGCACTGAGAAGGAAGTTCAGTGACTTCCCCAGGATGGCACAGCTGGATATGAGACTTGAAACCAAATGTTCTTGACTCTGAGGTGGACTCTTTATCCACTACTCGACGATGCCTTATGGGAGGAGGGGGGTCATCTCTAGGTGTTCTGATGAATGTCAGGCCACTGAACCCGGATGGCTCCTAGAGGAGAAAGTGAGGCTGGTGACTTTGTGCAGCCCTCTCTCAATTAAAACCAATTCACTTGCAAGTCATGGCATCACCTTCCTGATGTCATGGTCCTGTTCAAGAAAGGACAAACAACAACAACAATGATGCCTTACTATAAAAAAATAAAACATGGAAAGTAAGTCAGAGAGGAGCAAAGAAAGTGTTGTGAAATGAAGAAAGAAATAATTTTTTAATGAGGATCTGGGCCTCAAAGGATGGATGGGACTTCAACAAGAGGAGATAGGAAGTGGGTTGAATTCTGAGCCCAGAGAATGGTTTTAGAAGAATCATGGAGGTGGGGGAGTGCAAAATATGAAACATCATTGGAGAGTAGTGTGGTTAGACTGGAGAATAGTGGGATATAGGTTGGAAATACATATTAGGTTCAGATCATGGAAGTTCTTGAATAACCAGCTAACAAGTTGAGATTTTATGCAGTAGTGGTCCATTATTCATGATTTGAAGTGCCCTCTCCATTAGTGCAGACCACACCTCAACCATGCCTTCTAATTAAATTTCTATCCTTCTCCCATAGATCCACCATGAAAAATTGACCCAATGTGCCATGTATGCCTTCTTCTTACATTTTGGGAGCACCAGTGCAGTGTTTGAGGTGTCTATCTAGTTATCTCACCCTCTTTTTCCGTAACTAGCCCATCTCTTTTTTTTCCTGATCATACATTTCTTTGATGACATCTTTATGCCGCTTCTTGCACATAAGTCATCATTAGAAATATGGTGCAGCCTATCTAATACTATCATGTAGCTCTCCTCTACAACTTTTATTCTTCAGAGATCATGTCATTATAAGATTCATAGCCGTACAGTATCACTGTTAGAACAATTATGTTTAAAATATTGGATTTTCACTGAGGATCATCTTGGCACTATTGGAAACATTTCCCCCATTCTACCCAACTTGATCTGTTCTTCCAATTTGAATGAAGACCCAACTTGTTAACCACCAGCAATAGAAGCAGAGCCTCTGTGTATTGATATACTAACTCAGTAGGTTAGCCATCCAACTGTGTGTCACAGCCTGGACAACAGGCATTTCCTCATTCATTTTGTTTTTCCTGTTTGTATTGTTAGGTTAGTTTCTTTTGAGTACTCATTGTTCTCATTAAGGATTACCAGTTATGTTTTGTGGCATGATACGATCAGCATAATATCATCCACATAAAGGTGGAGGTGGCAGGGGGGGCTCACCATTTATAGGAATTCTTTCTTTTGGCCTTCACAAGAACATCATCCATGACAGTGGGAGAATGCCCTTTTTTTGTCTCCCTATTTTATGTCTTATATGAAATTAACAATCATATGGGCAGTGAACGTCATTATTTCTGTGGTTACATTTATTAAGGAATCTTACGTGATTTTAACATATAAGACTTGTTGGAAGAGAGCTATTTAAGGATATGTTTTGCTCTAGTGAGTCAAACACTTTATTGTAATCAAGAAACAATAAGCATAGTGGGATCTTGTATTTCCTCTACCTTTCAGTCAGTTGTGTGGTTATATACATGTGGTCTGCTATAAAATTATTTTTGAAAGCCTTCCTGTTTACTGTCCATATGTTCATCAAGGATACTCTTGATATGAGTGCATCAGTTTCATAAAAATTATATAAAAGTCAGAAGGTAAGCATATGGGTTGGTTGTTATACTTGATCTGGTCTAGATGCTCTTGGTAACTTTGTTTACTTCAGTGCCATTTCAACTTTCTCATAGAGACATTGGTGACTGAGGTGTTAAGATCCAAATGTGGTGGCTCCCCTATTGTTAACAATGAAAAAACATTTGGATAGAAATGCAGAGACATTTGTTTCAGTTTCCTTCTATTTGTCGTCCTCCTGCAAGTGTCATCCATGAATCTTCTTAGGATGACGTGACTCAGTTGCATCTAATGCCAAAGTTTCTATAGACTTATTTTTGCTTCCCCTGCTTTTTATAGTTTTACAAGGTGATCACACTTTTCTTTCTTTCTCCTCTATAGGGTTTAAAAATAAGTTTACATATGGTCTGGTACACAGTAGGCATTTAATAAATATTTATTGATTAATTGATCATTCTAAACCCATGTTTCCCTTGATTGTCATGTTTCTCTGCTTTATTAGGAGATAAAGTATTTACTGGCTAAGGCAGTTTTGAGTTCTTTTGGCCTCCATGTTGCGGTGACTGCCTTTATAACAATTTTACAGAAAATGATGATGATAAGGATCACATCTTTGCCTTTTTTTCTATTTCCCATTTTTTAGCATTGACAAATTATTTGAACGGGTCACCTTGAAGCTATTGAAGTTGTTCACAGGATGATCTCATATTTAGCTTTCCTTTTAGTTTAATGTTGATTGTTTTTACCTCTTTCCTTACCAACTGATGGTCTGACTATACACAGACAGCTGACTCCCACAGCAGTACCCCAACTCTAAAGGAAGCTATTTCATTTTTCATTTTTTCATGATGTTGCTTGGTGTTCACTAAGTCTAGAGCCTTCAACCTCTCCTTTGAAAGAAAATATTCATGACTTCTGAGTAGTCTACAAGTCTTTATTCTCATTTATTTCTCAAACTTCAAATCATACTTTCCACTGTGCTTTTTTGGGGGGGGAGGAAGGGAGAGGGATCCTCTCCTGTGACCACCAGCACGTCAAAAATCACTGATTTTCAGTATCATTTATTTGTTTTTGGAGGATCTTGCCAAGTTCATGCAATTTCTCTACTTTTTCATCCTCTGCTATAGATGTTGGCAAATAAGCTGCAATTATCTCTGTGGTATTCTTTTTTTTTATATGATCAAACATCCAATTAAACAGCATTTGTTGTTGCCTCCTGGGTATACAACTCCTTTATTTGACTCTCCAAGGGAAACCTGTGAGCATACTTCTATTCAACCGCAACCTCCTTTTGTCTTCTAGTTTCATTTATCAATGTTAGTATGGACCAATTTTTTTTTCCAAATAAACTATCAATTCATTGGTCATTGGACATATTTCTCATGTCTGAGCCTTCTTTCAGTTCAGGTCTTCAATACTTCACACCTATGCAAATGCATCTGCCTCTTAATTGGTCTTCTTGCCTCAATATCCTCACCAATCCAGCCCATCCTACAGACTCCCGTCAAAGTAATTGTCCATAAGCACAGATGTCATGTGACTCCCTTACTCCCAACTCCAGTGGATCTCTATTGACCATTAGATGAAATATCCACTTTTCTGTTTAGCTTCTAAAACCCCATTCAACCTGGCCTATCTTTTCATCTGCATTGGGGAGTATTCACCCTCTTCTACTTTGCAATCCAGCCAAATTGCTCTCCTCTCAGCTCCTCACACATGGCATATCATCTCCCATCTCCAAGCTTTTGCACTATTTCCTGTGCTCAGAATACATTTTCACCTTACCTCCACCTCACAGAGTTTCTTTCTTCCTTTAAGCTGCAGCTCAGATATCATCTTCTCGGTGAAGCCTTTCTTGATGCCCCCAACTGCTAGTGCCCTAGGTTATTAGTGTTATTATGTATTACCTCATAAAACAGTGGAGGGAAAAAATAAGTTTAGGAAAAGCTTGGCAAGAGATTCAGCTAAGCAAAATCACCCTGAGAGCATTAAGGATGCAACTGGGAGTCCTACAGGCAGAAAATGGAAACAATCTATAAGCTTTTTAACTACTTTGTATATATTTATTATTATTTTACTATTATTATAATTATATATTATTTATATTACTATATTTATTATTCATAATTATATTATACATATATTATCTTATTAATTATATTACGTATCATATTATTATATATACAATATATAGACATTATATATACAATATATTATTATATATTATATATAACACTATATATTGTATATAACACTATATATATTGTATATAACATATATACAATAATTACATTGTACATATTTTTATATGTGCTTGTCTTTTCCATTAAAATGTGAGCTTATTGTAAGTCAAGATTGTCTTGTTCTTTGTGTTTGTATCCCCATGAATCCCCCCCCCCTTACTTGGCATATAGTAGGTACTTAGTAAATATTTGTTGATTGACTGATTGATTGAGCACCTGTAGTTAATTTAGCTTCCTTGGCAGCACGTTATAGTGGATAGAGAGTTGGCCTCAAAGACGGGAAGAAGCAGTGCCTGACATATAATTATATGTCATAATATGTAACGTATATAATAATGTAATAATATGTAATAAATGACCTATTTAAACAAATGGTCTTTGACCAAAAAACCGTGAAATGGATTGAGGAGTGGACACCGATTAAAACCATTTCCTAAAGAAATTTAACCGATAGAAATCAATCATTATAATTAGGAATTTATTTGTATGTTCTTTTTATGTTGAAAGAGAATAGAAGTCACCTCAGCTAACAAATACTTGATCTCCTTGCAAGGCAAGAGGAAGGTAAAGCAAACAAGGGCAACCCCAATTTAAAATCAGAACTAATTTGTAAAATCAGAGGGAATAAAAGGTTATTAGTATTATTATGTATTACCTCATAAAACAGTAGAGGGAAAAAATAAGTTTAGGAAAAGCCCAGAAAGAGATTCAGCTAAGCAAAGTAACCCTGAGAGCATTAAGGATGCAACTGGGAGTCCTACAGACAGAAAATGGAAACAATCTATAAGCTTTTTTTTTTTAATGACTATCTCTTTTCACCATTAAGTATAATGGAGCTGCCACATTTAGACTCCAGGATATACTGTACCTCATTCTAACCTTCAGGCAACATTAGGTCTTCTGAACCAAGGAGTCAAAGACAGCCTACTGAAGGGATTGGGAGTAGGGCAGCAGCTCAGTAGCCTGTCTATAGGTGATGATAATGCTATAGATAATAATTCACATTTCTGTGGTGCTTTAAAATTCATTAATTCAACTCCTGTGAATAAAGCACTTTGATAGAATAAACTGGGAGGGAGGATAACATACAAAGTTTAGACTAGGCATGGTCCCTATCTTCATGGAGCTTAATATAATGACAGGTTAAGATGTAAAAATAGATAACTTTAATACACAATACTATAAGATATCCGTATTAGAGAGGTATCAAACCAAGTTCTCTGCCAGACATCCAAGGATGATGGTCATTACCACCAGTAGGCACAAAGGCTTTCTGGAAAAGATGTCATTTGATTGGGATTTTAAATAATGAATAGAAATTCAATAGGCAAAGAGGGGAGGGAGGGCATTCTTAGCTTACTGAACAGTATTATCAAAGGTATTGATGCAGGAAAATGCAGCCAAGTTCAAAAGACAAAGAGTAGTACTGTTTGTAGCACAGTGTGCTTGGAAGGGAGTAACATGAGATAAATCTAGAAAGGTAGTGGGGTAACAGATTGGGGAAGACTTTCAATGCCATGAAAAGGACCTTAAATTCCTTGCAAAGCACTTTCCTCTCATCAACTCAATAAAGTAGGTAGTAAAAGTATTTTTGTCACCAGGATCATAACCTCAAAACTGGAAGAGGTCTCTAATGCAAAACATACCTGAACAAAAATCACCCCTGCCACAGTGCTAACAATTGACTGATAAACCTTCACTTAAAGACCTCCAGTGATAGAAAGCCCACACTGTCCACCATCCTACCCCTCAGCCACAACAGGGAAGCACATTTCACTTTCTGATAGCTCTAACTGTTTGGATTTCTTCTTTTCCCTCCATACTGAGCTTAAATCTATTTTCGACTTCTGACCATTGCATCTAATTCTGTCATTTGGGTTTAGGCAGAATAAATCTTACTTCTCTTCCTAATGGCAACTCTTCAAAGGCTTGAAAATAGTGATCGTGTTCCCCCTAAGACTTTGCTCCTTCAGCCAAAGTTCCAACAGATCTTGGTGCTAGAGCTGAATTTTGAAATTAAAGAGAGAGGCACAAGTCCAAGAACCTGTCCATTCTGTGCTAGACCATGAATTTTATACATATGAATTAGAGGGAAGTAGGATATAATGGATAGAGAGAGGAACTAGAACTTTTATTTTTATTGATATATGGGTAACTCTCACATGAGGAAACTTTCTCTACCAATACGGATTAGTGCCTCCTTTGTAATTTAGAGTCTTAGAGAGTTGCCCAGAGCACTGAGAGTCTGATTTATCTAACATCACACAGCCAGTATGTGTTATAGACAGGACTTGAACTTGGGTTTGCTTGGTTCTAATTCTATTTCCTATCCCTATACATGTATACCAATATATATATATATATATATACACACACACATATATACACACACACATGTGTGCATATGTACACACATGTACATATATACATATATATATATACATGTACACATATGGTGGGCAGCCAGGCCTGGAGTCAGGAAGACTCATTTTCATGAGTTCAAATTAGGCCTCGGACATTTACTAGTTGTGTGACCTTGGGCAAGTCATTTAACCCTGTTTGCCTCAGTTTCCTCATCTATAAAATGAGCTGGAGAAGGAAATGGCAAACTACTCTAGTATCTCTGCCAAGAAAACCCCAAATGGGGTCATGAAAAGTCAGACATGACTGAAAAATGACTAAAGAACAGTAACCACAAAACATAAATATGATAGGGTAAAGAAGTTTGAAGAAGCTCAGGTTTGAGACCCAGCTCCACCAGTATGTATGACCACCCAGCTCCACCCAACTGTATGACCTAGGGCTTGGGTTGAGTGACCCTTGTGTTCGTGGGGCCTCAGCTTTTTCATTTCTCAAATGAGGGTGTTAGAGG
The DNA here is from genome assembly GCF_900497805.2 of Vombatus ursinus. NCBI lineage: Eukaryota > Metazoa > Chordata > Mammalia > Diprotodontia > Vombatidae > Vombatus > Vombatus ursinus. The sequence goes on along the minus strand of NW_020954641.1, from coordinate 2,552,134 downwards.
AGATAAGTTCTAAGGGCTCTCTCAGTTCTAAAGTTCTGTGCTTTGAAGGGTAGGGCCATCATTGTATCTGGTTGTTTTCAGCTGTGTCTGACTGTGACCCCAATTGGAATTTCTTGGCAAAGATGCTGAAGTGATTTGCCTTTTCCTTCTCCAGCTCATTTTACAAACAAGGAAATAGAGGCAAACTGGATTAAATGACTTGCCCAGGGTCACACAGCTAGTAAGTGTCTGAGGTCTGATTTGAACTCAGGAAGATGAGTCTTCCTGATTCTAGGCCCCTCTGTTCACTATGACACCACCTAAACTACCCAGGGCCATCAAATAAACAATGAATGTTAGTGTTGAAAAGGTCCTTAGAAAGTAGCACATGGAATGTTATCATTAGGAGAGACCTTTCAGAAATTTTAGAGACCGCCACCCTCCCCCCCCCCCAGTTTACAAATGAGAAAACCAAAGCTCAAATTGGTAAGTAACTTAGACCTTGGCAGTGAAAAAATGAGCAGATGAATTCCCTTGCCTCCTGAGAGACAGAGCATCAAAAATGGCTAGAGTCCAAATAGAATATCTCCAAGTTTGAGAGCCAATGATCTGAAGGGCATGTTACAGTAGAAAGAGTGTTAGATGTGCAGTCAGCGGATCTAGATTCAAATTCTGACTGTATATGACCTCTGGAAAGCTGCTTGATGGGGCCAGTCCTCAATTTCTTCATCTGGCAAATGAAGGCATTGGACTAGATCAGAGGTGTCAAACTCATGACCTGAGACCCCAAACCAGATTAAAATGCAATTGAGAAATGTTTAACAAAATAAATAAAAATACAATAAGACATAGATAATGTAAAATTGTGGTTTTCCAAGTAAATATGACACTGCAAGGACACGTTTCTATTTGAGTTTTAAACTATTGGACTAGATGATTCTCGAAGTCTTTTCTAGCTCTGAATCTTTGATCTTATGATACTAGGAAGTAAGATGGGGAAGGGTACATAAAGACTGGTTCCCTGAACCTAGTAGGTCCTCACACTACTGTATTGTTGCCCAGGTAGGTTTGAACCATCCCACATGGCAACTCCTCAAAATTGGAGCCTCTGTGTGGTAAATCAAGATGATGCCAGGGTGAATCTCACTTCCCCTCATAGGGTCAGACATGTGCTGTTCTGATTCTGAGGCAGTGGTTCTGTAAAACTTGGGCTCAGTCAAAAGGCCTCACCCAAGGGCCTAGAAGGCCACATGTGGCTTGGAGGCTGCAGGTTCCCCATCCCTACCCTAGCCTATCTACCATTCTACCTAGGGACAGCTCTAATTATTTTAATTTTTCCCCCACACATTGAGCTGAAATCTGCATCTCTGTAACTTCTCACTGCTCTTCTGCCTGTTGGGGCCAAGCGGAATAGGTCTAATCTTTCTTCCATATGATATTTTTAAAATAGGATAATAAAATGTAGAGTTGGAAGTGACTTTGGAGAGAATCGAAAGGCAATGATCATGTTTCTCCTTAGCCTTCTCATCTCTAAGATAAGCCTCTTCCAACTAATCCTTTTAGGTCATAGTTTCTATTCTCTTTCTAGTTCCCAAGCCATCAATCCAACCCTCAGCTATGGTTTAAAGGAGAAAGCACTAGCTATGAAATCCAAGAAACCAAGAACAAATAATTTGCTATGTAATAGCTAGGTGGGTTTGTACAATTCACTCCCTGAGTCTCTCTTTCCTCATTGTAAAAATGAGGAACTTTAAGGCTTCTTTCATCTCTAAATCCCATGATGCTAGATCCTGGGATTGATGACCAATATGCCACGTGTAAAGGTTGATAAGATCTCTTTGTCCCCATACAGCGCCTATAGCCGAAGGTTTCGAGGGAGGTCAATCTGGTGAAGTCTGGGAGGAGGACACGGCTGTTAGCTCCAGAAGATGCAGTGACTCTGATGAATCTTCACTAACATCAGACAGCTATCACTTGCCTGAGCCAGATGACCTTGATGACCCTGAGGTCTTGATGGATCTGAGTTCTGGGCATGAGGACGAGGAGGAGACTGCTGCAGTCTTTCACCCTTTTCTGACCCTGCTGAACCAGGAGGGCTACTCAAGCCACTTGGAGAGCCTCTATGACCTTTCCTTCTCACTCCCTGCTTCTTCCTTCTATGGTTTCTCAGATGAGGACGAGCTCATCACTTACCTGGTGACCTCCAGGAACTATGCCAAGCGTAATCACATGACCTGGGCCCACGCCCGCCTCTGCTTCCTCTTGGGACGGCTGAGTGTTAAGAAGGTCAAGCTTTCCCAGGCCCGGGTGTACTTTGAGGAAGCTCTCCACGTCTTAAGTCATGGTTTTAGGGATCCAGCTCTGATTGCTACTCTCTACATTAATTTGGCAGCCATCTTCTTGAAACAGAAAGTGAGGCCCCGAGCCTCCTCAGCTCTATTGGAGAAGGCAGCTTCTGTGCTGGCATGTCTTCCCACTGGTGGGGTGAGAGCTGAGAATGAAATGGAAGTGGTGGCTCATGTCCTGAGGGAGGCCATTGCCTCGGGGAGCAGTGCCCTGGAGGCCCGGGCCTGTTTCCTGGCCATCAGATTGCTCCTCAACTTGGGCCAGTATGAAGAAGCCCTTCCCTTCGTAGAGCGCCTGCACCTCCTTGCAGGCCCACCCCCTGCCGCCATTTTGAGCTTCTTATATGATAAGAAATACCTTCCCCACCTGGCATTGGCCTCAGCCAGGCAATATAGCTCCCGAAGGACCCCAGGGATGGCCATATCTCTCTGGCAAGTAAGAATGGTCCTAGAGAATGCAGGGAAACTTCTCAGGTCCTCCTCCTCATCAGGCTGTGGTGACATTTCTGCCTTGGCCTGCCCTTCCCTTAGGCAAGCCTTGGCTGCTTCTCAGGAGCAGGGGGACATTAGGACCCAGCGGATTCTCTGTATCATCCTTGCCAAAATGTATTTCCACCATAGCTTATCTGATGGAGCCATCTACTACCTGACCCGAGCCATGGCCCTGGGGCAGCTGTTGGGAGAGGGAGACACCTTTGAGTCTTCCCTCTGCCTTGGCTGGGCTTACCTCTCAGCCCACTATGCAGGGAGGGCTTTGGAAATCCTGGAACCCATACTCACTTCCCTGTCTGAGACAGACAGCATTCTCCAGAAGGGAGTAGTGCATAATCTCCTAGGCCTTGCTCATGAAGGAGAAGGCCAGGTGACTCGGGCGACCAAAAACTATCGCGGGGCCCTGGCGATGGCTGAGGAAATGGGCCACGTTCGGAACCAGGCAGTGGCCCTGGCCAACCTGGGCCACCTGATCTTCAGGTCCCGGAACCAGCAGCTGGCAGAGAGCTACCTGACCAAGGCTGTCCAGCTATACTCTAAGCTCCAGAGCAGCAAGAATGTAGACACAGAACTGGGGCATGTGATGCTATGGCTGGCCCAGGTCCTGGTAGACAGACAAAAGATAGATGAAGGCCGTCTCTGCTATGAGATGACCTTGCTGTTTGGCCTGAAGCATCACCATCTAAAGAGTGAGTATGTATGGCTTAGGAGGCCTCCTAAAGGCCCTAGAGCAGGTCTGCACAACATATGGCCGCGAGCTGCTTGTGGCTGGCTCCAGGTTGTATGTTGGGCAGGCCTCTTTTACCTCCTCTACATGTTTCACTGGCTACCAGAAGTCCTTTGGTGGCCTGTAAGTGTCCTGCAGGCTGTATGTTGTACAGGCCTGCCCTAGAGCAAGTGACAGTGACCTCTTTTTCTCCTGATCTTTTCATTGAAGACCCTCAGACCTCCCATTGCCCTTAGGATCAGGACTGTGTAAAGAGCACTAGACCTCGAGTCAGGGAGATTTCAGTTCAAATTCTGACTCTGATACTTTGTAGTTGTGTGTCTGTGGGCAAGTCACAGCATCACTCTGAGCCTCAGCTTCCTACTTTGTAAAATGGAAACAATAATACACTACCTGCTTCACAGAGGCATTATATGGAAAGCGCTTTGCAAACTTCAAATGCTATGAAAAACGGAGTTATCCTTGTTAACCTGACAGGTAAGGCTCTGCTCAGTTTGGATCCAAACTACCTTTCCAGCCTTCTCTCATATTGTGACATTTTGTATACTGTATGCTTCTGCTAGACTATGCCAATCCTTAGTAATCACTCCCTGCCCTCTCCCACCCTCACACAGTTGTTTTTAGACCCATACCTAGAATGATCCCCCCTACACACACAAGCACACACACCACACACACCTGCCTATCAAAATCCTTTCCCCTTGAAGACATTACTCAGATACCGTTTCCTCCATGAAACCCTTCCCTGATCCTTCCAGCTTGAAGTGGTTTCTCACCACCCAAATCCCTCATAGTTCTCTACTTGTTATATGTACATTTTATCTCTCTGTGAGATTGTAACAATGATAGCTCTAAGATTTCCAAAGTCCTTCACCATCCGTTATCACATTGAGACACAAAACAATCCTGTGAAGTAGTTAGTGCAAATATTATTATGCCAGTCTTACAGATGAGGAAACTGAGGCTCAGAGGTAGAAAATGACTTGCCCAAAGTTGCACAGCTAGTGAATGACTAAAATGACTCTGAGTCTGACCTACCTAGACAAGTAAGCATACATGCTGGTGTTCAAACGGAAGTCTACTGATTCTAGTGAGTACAATGTTTTAGCCATAATGCTACGTGCTTGTGATTGTAAACTCTCTGTTGGTCATCTTTGGTGAGGATGTATCCCTGGCACCTTGCAAATGGTCTGTGTATAATATATGTTCGTTGAGTTTAATTTAATTGATCTTTTACCTCTGTGCCTCTGCTTGAATAATTCTCTGGGTCTGAAATGTGCTCTTTTAAGTTTTTACCATTTCAAGTCAATTCAAAGAGCATATTTTAGGCCTCTGAAACATGTAAGGCTTTGTTCTCCATAAAACTTTCCCTGATTCCTTAGATTGGCAATGAACTTTCCTCTCCAAACTCACAAAGCACTTTGTATTGCAATTCTCCAACACATGAGTAGTATGTATTGTAGCTATTTGTGCTAGTGTCTAATCCCCTTACTAGACTGTAAACTCCTCAAAGGCAGGAACCAAAAACTTTGTATCTTCCTATTGCCAAATAATGTGCTCTGCACACAATAGGTACTTAATACATATTTTTCCCTTGGCTTATTCATCTCTTTAACTTTATTTCTTTTTTAAAAATTTATTTTATTTTAATTTATGAAATAAAACAAGCATTTTAATGACATAATAGAATAATAAAAAGATGATTGCACATGAAATTGCAAATCTAGTATGTACAACTTGCTGTTCCTTTTAAATGTATAATAAATTTATCATGTAAATTTCTTTTTTTTCTTCTCCCCGCCCCCAGATGATTATCATTAGATATATTTGTGAATTGAATACATATTTATTGAATTCATTGTTCTCTGTTGAATCTCCTCTCTTTGTTCACAGCCCAGCTTCAGGCTACCAAGTCTCTCTGCCATTTCTACAGTACAGTGTCTCCAAATTCTGGGGCCTGCATCACCTACCATGAACACTGGCTAAGGCTGGCTCAGCAGCTCCAAGACCATGAAACCGAAGGAATACTGCTAGAGAAACTCAGCCAACTCTACTTGAAACAAAACACAGCCACGTGAGTCACTGTCAGAGCTCAGTAAGGTGTATGGAAGCAAGGAGAGTCTTGATGTGTGAGTAATCCAGTCAAGTGCTTGGATATAAAGTCCCCCTAGGAAGAGGAAGGCTTCTTTTGATCTGGCTTTATAGTTTATATGCATCCTAAAACAGTACCCTACAGGATAGTAACAGTGGAAAGGGAGCTGGATTTGGAATCAAATCACCTTTGTGCAACTTACCTGTTGTAACCCGAGGCAAATCCACCTCTTGAATTACTGGATCCCCAGGGTGTCTTCCAACCCTTCATGACCCTAACTTCTATCTCCATAACACTTCACAGGTCATAAAGTTGTTTTTTTTTTCTGCCACTTTTCTTTTTTTGTTCTATCCTACTTAAAACCTTTCTTAACCCTCCCACCTCCACAAGGCCAATACTCTCTTTTCTTCTCAATCAATAAACATTTATTAAGGGCCTTCTATGTGCCAGACATTGAGTTTAGGATTGAGGCTACAAAGACAAAAATGTAACTATCCTTGCCTTCAAGAAGCCCACATGATATCTAGGGAAACAGCATTGAAACATAGAGGAATATAAAATATACATACACACATACACAAAAAAAAAAACCCAAATACCTTGTATTTGTAACATAAGTAGGGAATTTCATTTTCGTCTTTGTATCTCCAGTGCTTAGCTTAGTGCCTGGTACATAATAGTTGTTTAATAATTGTTTATCTGATCGATTGATGTTTGGAAAGTGCTTCATACACATTTTCTCATTTGGCCCTCATGGCAATATTGTAAAGTAAATACCCTAGGTATTATCCCCATTTTACAGATGAGGAAATGGAGGTTCTGAGATTTATCTGTGGTCACCCAGCTAGTAAAGTTTAGACCTAGGATTTGAACTCAAATATTCTGATTCTAAGTTATAGTTTTAAGTAAGACAAAGGAGTAATAAGAGTAATGAATTAAGTCGGAACACTTGGATTCTACCGAAGGTCTGCCATTTGCTTGATAGATGACCCTGGGTACATCACAGCCCCTCTCTAGCCCTCAGTTTCATCTTTTAGAAAATAGGGAGATATATATATATATATATATATATATATATATATATATATATATATA
>NW_020954641.1:2521212-2545394 GCF_900497805.2 Vombatus ursinus | reverse complement strand
TATATATATATATATATATATATATATATATATATATATATATATATTACCAACATTCCCTAGGGCTATTGCAAAGAAAGCTCTTTGTACTATAGATGTATGAATTATTAAGACCAAAATGAGCAAGTTGGATGTGGTGATCTTAGAAATCCCTTCAAACTTTAAAATCCTGTTGTTCTAAATCTTGCTGCTTAGTATACTCCATGTGAGTGAGTGATACTCAGAAAGTAGCTCTATTTGTTGTTGCTTGCTGGGGCGGGGGGGGGGGGGGGAAGAGAGAGAATTTTTTTTATGGGAGAGTAATACCAATTGTGAATTTCAGAACTTTGATTTTTCCCATATATTGATCGTAATCTTTAATCTTTCCATTTTTTCCTACGTCTTACTTTTCTGAAACCTACTCTTTGTCCTCACCATCACCTCTAATCCTTCCATCTCTTAGTACTATCCCAGCCCATTATCCCTGTTTTGCCTATAGTCTTCTCCCTGAAGCATTTGGCACTATTGACCCTTTTCCTCCTGTATACTCTCTTTTCTCTAGGTTTTCATGATTTTGCTCCTCTCTAGATTCTCCTCCCTGTCAGACCACTCTTTCTCCATCTCTTTCTGTATCTTCCTCCATGTCATACTCACTAATTGTGGATATCCTCAAGGCTCTGTCCTGGATCCTCTTTTTTTTTCACTCTATACTCTGTCATTTAGGGATCTCATCAACTCCCATGGCTTCAAGGATTATTTCTTTGAAGAAGATTCCCAAATCTATTTATCCAGTTCCCATTTCTATCCTGAGCTACAGGCAGTTACCTGTTAGATATTTAGAAGTGGTTGTCCCAAAGGCATTTTAAACTCTTGTTCCCCCTACCCCCATTATGCCTAGTAATTCATAATTCATTATATTTTCCTCCAAATACTCCCTTCCTTTGAACTTTATTATTACTATCAAGGAAACCTCCATCCTTCTAGGCAACCAGGTTCAGAACCTAGGTGTCATCCCAGTGCTTATCACAGTTCCTGCCACTTTGGAATGTCCTACATTCTTCAGTCCAGCCAAACTGGCCTTCTTTCTGTTCCTCACATGTGGCAAAAACTGGTTGGAATGGTTGTTTGATTGATTGAATTTGATCAAAAAGGACATTTTAAGCAAAGCTTTGTTGAGTGTCCCTTTTAATATTCAGAATTTCATTTTCCTGTCTGCAAACTCTCTGATACTGTGAAAATTTTGTTTTTAATCAAGAAAAGGGTTTCCATGGACATAATTTCTCTCTTATCTGAAGATTGAAAGGTCCTAACAATGTCAGTTGTTTCAGAGTGAGGAGGCTGTCTGATCAGGTAATAGGTTCTTTAACATTGGGAGGCAAATATCCAAGTTGAAGCTGGATGTCCACTTTACAGTAGGGGTCCCTGCTTCAAATGGGGTTCAGCTTCTATGACCTATGTGCTCCCTGATGGCTCTGAGATTCTAAGATTCTAAGAATTTGGCCTAGGCTAGATGCTTAAGCCACAGAGTTGGGCCAGCAGGTAGCAATTTAGAGTTATTCTACAGGGAAACCTCCTAGGATATGTCTTGAAGTCCTAAAACGGATCATTTAACTTACAGACAGCTCTAAGTATTAAGAGAGTTTTTCCTTATGTCCAGCTGAAATATTCCCCTTTGCTACTTGTCCTCATTGCTCTGAGACCAAACAGTTACTGTTTACCCCAAGTATTCTCTTCAACAGTCTAAATACTCACTTCACATTTCCTTCATGCATCTGTGTATATATGTATATGTATATGTATATGTATATGTGTGTGTGTATATATATATACACATATATACATATACATGTATGTATGTGTGTGTATGTATATAGGCATATTCCTCTACTCTCTACTCTGATGAGCTATCCCTAACAAAGATTACAAAAGGAAGAAATCAATTCAGCAAAATCAACTAATATATCATCTTTGTCTGACACTATAGACAATAGTCTACACAATAATCTCCTGCCTCTAAAACAAAGGAAAATTCATTTTCTCATCTTTTCTCTAGAACCAAGTTTATTCATTATAGTTACATAGCGGTCAGTTTTGTTTATTATTTTTGTTCTTTCCATTTACATTGCTGTAGTCACTATTTTATCAAAATTTTTATCAAATGTCCAGACTCTGCCCCATCCTAGTCACCATCCTGACTCACTCTAGCTTATCAATATCCTTCAGAAAATGTGTCAGCAGAACTGAACATGTCAGTCAGATCTCAGAATGTGGCCCAACAAAGAACAAAACTTCCCTCATTATAAACTGAGTTTTCTGAAGGCAGAAATCAAATCTTTGCATCTTCCCAAGTACTGATTACATTATACATAGCAGGCACTTAAAAATATTAGTTGAATTCAATCTAAGTCAGGAGTTCTTCCACTTTTTTGTATCCTTGACAATTTTGGCATTTTGGTGAAGCCTATGGACTTCTCAGAATAATGTTTTTAAATGCATAGGACTATGAAGGAAACCAATTATATTGAAATAAAGATGTAATTTTTTTCTTCATCCAAGTTCACAGATTCCCAGAAATCTGATCCTTTGTGGACAGTAGGCTAAGAACCTTGATCTAAATGAATAAAAAATGCCTTGGTAGCTTCCATGGCCTTAGCTAGGGCATTTCCCATGCCTTCAAGAGCAAGGAGTAGAAGGTAAGCAAGCATATGATAGGGCTAGAATTGGAATTTTCACTAAAGTTTGTGACAAAATTATGTTCTGTGAGAATCAGTTGAAAATTAGGAATAACTAGCTTGAACTTGGGGGTGGTTATGACTGCCATCTTTAAATATTTGATGATGTTTTAAATGGGAACCTTCTACTATAGCCCAGCTGGAACCCAATGGGCAGAACTAGAACATGAGAGGGGAAGTGACAGTGAAGCAAGGTTGAACACGAAATGAGGATGATATTGATAACTATGATAATTCACATTCCTATAGTATTTAAAGGCTTATAAAATCTTTTCCTTGGAGCAACTCTGTGAAGTAGGTTGTATAAGTATTATATTTTCTTGTTTTCCAGATGAAGAGATTTTCTTAGAGTGATCTATATAGAGGCAGACTCTTTCTTCCTCTGTAAAATTAAGAGATCGGGCATAACAACAACTAATGTTTATATAGTGCTTTAAGGTCTGCAAAACCTCTTACATATATCTTTCCTATAAAATAGGTGCTATTATTATCCCCATTTTTTTCTATGAGGAAATTGAGGATGAGAAGTTAAGTGACTTGCCCAAGGTCACAGAGTTAGTGTCTGAGAGAGGTTTTAAACTCAGGTCTTAGCGATTCGAGGTCCAGTGCTAGCTCCACTATACCACCTAATTGCCGCATTTGTCATTTCCAACTCTCTATATTGTAAAGTTATCATCCTATGAACCTAAGAAAATAGGCTTCTGACTGTAAGACTGGCTTGAAATATTCCATAATAATATTAGCTGCTTTGAAAGTCATTGAATGCTTCCTTTATGAAGAAACTAGATGGTTGCTTGTTGGTGATACTATTGAAGGGATTCCTGGGTCAGGCAGGATGGGTATCAGACTTGATGTGCAGGAAAGTCCCTTCCTAATCTGGAGACTGTAAGATTCTGAGGTGTCTAAGATCCCCTCTGACTCTGACATTCTGTATTCTGAGGTCTAAAGTCCTTCCCAGATCTAAAAGTCTATGTGCCATATATAGTGTCTTTGGGGTCTGACAATCCGATTTTTAACATCGCTTGCAGCTCTACTATCCTATATCTCCTATGTTTCTTGCTGGAGAGAATGGACCAATTCTAGTTCATAGATTCTGGGAATGAGTACATACCTCTTGCCTTTATCTTTTCATGGAAGATTATGCTTGACATGCCATTTGTAGGGGATAGAATCTATACTACTCTCCCTTGAATGATTACAACCTGCAAGGTCCATGCCTAAAGCCCTTAGTCACTATCAAGAGTTCAAATAGGCAGAAGCCTACTGGGCCTGCTGAGGACGGATGAGGTACCTCCAGCAATCTCCGGGATTTGGATGGAGAGGAAGAATGGGGTAAAGAGGCATCCTGCTACCCGTTTCTAGCAAACTCCACCAACAATTGAGCTATCCATTCATTCTTACCATTCATACCCAGTGGGTGAGTTTTTTCTCTACTTTCCCCTACTCACCTCCAGAAATTGTGTCATATACATATTTTATATTTATTTATCTGTGCACATGTTGTCCCTCCTCAGTTCCCATTGAATATAAGCTACAAGAAGGCAGAAAATATTTTTAAAAAGAGATTGTTTTAGACAATTGGTCTGGTCTTTTGGAAGGAGAGGTGGTACACTATAGTAGAAGGTGACTAAACTTTCAGTTAGAAGACCTAGGTTCAAGTACTGACTCAACAACTGTTTACTTGGGCAAATCATTTGAATAAATTCTAAGGTCTTTTCCAGGTCTGATCTTTTGTGGACCTGACATTCTAAACCAGGGTGGGGAACCTGTAGCCCTGAGGCCACATGTGGCCCTCTAGGTTCTCAAGTGTGGCTCTTCGACTGAATCCAAACTTCACAGAACAAATCCCCTTCATAAAAGGATTTGTTCTGTAAAACTCGGTCAAAAGACTGCACCCAAGGACCTGGAAGGCCACATGTGGCCTTGAAGCAGCAGTTTCCCCACCCCTAAACATTCTCTGAATAGCCTGACTGATGGCGGTCCTGACCTGATACCCTGCATCCCCAGCATGTGACTGGGTTGGGGTCAGCGTGGCACTTCGGGGAATGGAGGCTAGCTCTGTACATCTCCACACCCCCTAATTAAGCACGGCTAGCTCAGAGATGAAGAATCTCTGAAACAAAGACCAGTTCTGCACACTGACTGGTCTGTAATTATACCCAGCAGTCATCTCTGGAGACTCAGAGAGAACAACCACATCTCAGAGGCCTCTTGAGAGGCCAAACAGGAACAACGGCAGAACAGGAAATGGTGTTGGAAAGGAGATTTATGGACCCTGTCTTCTCTAAATCATTCCCAAAGGAGTCAGGAGAATGCAGTGGGCCAGCCTGGACCAAATTCCAGTCATTACCTTTTCTGAGGACTTAAAGGAAGCCCTGAGATCATCATGCAGACAATGACCACTTTGTAGTTCCAGCGAAGCAGAGTAGAAGAAGAATGTCTGAGCTTGGAGGTCCCACAGAACATAGAACACAGACTGTCAGATCTGGAAAGGACCTTTGGAAATTGAACATAGAATGACCTTGGGCGTCAATTTGCCCTACAATGAGACCATGACATCTGAGGTCCATTCCAGCACTCACATCCTTTGTTCTAACATCCTTTGTTGTGTGGATCTTTCTAAATCTCAGAAGCACAAAATTGGGAGTTGAAGACGTCAGGGGGCATGAATGTTTCTTCCAGAGTAGGAATACTCTCTACAATTCTTTAAAAGTGATCATCTAGCCTTTACTTAGAGACCTCCAATGGTGAGGAACCCACTACCTCCCAAGGCAACCCGTTCTACTAGGAAACAGTTTTATTGTTTTGAAGGGCTTTCCCCCCATCTTATTTAGAGCCTAAATTTTTCTCTTAGTTCTGACTATAGTTCTTTCCTCTTCCAGGTCCCTGAGACGTTCTCTTGCCTGCATCAAGGAGAGCCTGAGAATCTTCATTGACTTAGGGAACCAGGCCAAGGCTGCAGAAGCCTGGCTAGTGGCTGGGAAGCTACTCTACCTTTTGCGGGAGGATGAGCTGGTGGAAATGTATTTTCAGGTAGGTGTCTTAATCATCCTCCTGGAGAAGGGATCTCCTTAAGCAGCAGGATTTGTTTGGGAATATAGTATGGTGGCCCTTGGTTTGGGTAAGATAAAGTAAAAACTTACCCAGCAGATCCCGAGGACCCAGGGGAAGCATACAACTTGAGGTAGGAAGAAGAGGGCCAGAGGGCACAAATATAACACAAATATAATAGACAAATATAATAATGATGGAACTTACAGCCAGGATGGGGCAAAGATAGAGATAAATGAGGCAACATGGTGTAATTGTATCTACTAAGACATAGATAGGCAACTTCCATTAGATGACATCACAGATCCTTCAAGGATTCATCTACAGATGACTCTATTATAGAGTAGTATACAAGTATACTTGTTTCAGATGAAGGAACTAGCCATACTCAGTAGGAAAAGGAGAGGTTAGAATCAGGAAAAGCTTCCTATAGGAGGTAACAGCTGATCTGAGACTTGGAGGATAACAGGTCACAGAATTGAGATGTGAATTTGGGTCTTCTGATTTTAAGTTTAGTGATCTTTCTATTACACAATGCTGCTGCTCAATAGCAGGCATTTAATAAATTGTTATTGAACAAATGAAAGGCCTAAGTGCCATACCCTTAATACCCTGAGAATTAAAAGAATGTAAAATATTGGAAACAAAGAGGTAGATTCCAGGACCATATAATGCAAATGCTGATCCTCTGTTAGCCCATGCTATACTAACTTGGGAGTGGGCCTTTTTTCCTTCCTAGCTATCTTTTTTTCCCCTTGCAGGCAGCCATACAGATTGCCCTGAAGTCTGAAGAGCCTTCCCTGGTCCTAAGACTCTATGAGCGAGCAGGGGATGTATATTTCAATGGGGACCGCAACAGATACAGAGCAGCTGAATATTACAGGGTAACTCATGAGCCTACATGGAGGCCTTTGATGTATGTAGGACATGCCTCTGGAATTTCAGTAATATTGGCGGATTTTATGGAAACTTAGGCCCTAAAAAGGCCCTAAAATTTGGCCCTAATCCCTACCTCATTTCTTCTCCAGTGGTGCTCCCTTCCTGCCACCCAAATATCTTCAAAATCACCGAATGTCAGAGTTCGTAGGCACTGACAACATAAAATGTGAGAGCCGGAATGGACATTAGGAGAACGAGCATGATAGAGTGGAAGGAGTTTCCACTGGTTTTGGAGTCAGAGGATGTAGGTTCAAATCCTGGGTCTACCACTTGTACTTGTGTGACCTTGGGACAAATGACTTCATCTCTCTAGGTCTCAATTCCCTTCTCTGTAAAATGAAGGGATTGAATTAGGTGGTCTCTAAGATGCAGTCCAGCTCTAAATCTATAATCATATGAATACAGAACGATAGAGATGTAAGGATCTGAAGGGCCTGCTAGTTTAGCACCCTCCTTTTATGGAGTAAGAAGTTTGGGTCCCAAGAGGAGAGCAATTAGCCCAAAGACACACATGGAGTATGTGGCAGAGCTGGGACCTGACAGGTCACTTCATCTCAGTCCAGGGAACTTTCTACTTCATGAAGAGGCCTGCTATGATCATTTGGCTTCTAGAAGAGACTTTCAACTGGTAATTTTTAATGAGTCATTTTCATTGGCTGCTTTTAATAGCACCCTCATGAAGGATGGGGATAGAAATCATAACAAAGCCTGAATAATTCATACTTCTGTAAAACATTAAAGTTTATAAAGCATTTTTTTATCACAGCAACCCTTTGAGTTCAAGGGAAGGGGAGGAGTATTATTATCCCCATGTTAATAGAGCAGAAACCTGAGGCTCAGAGAACTTGCCTTTCTATTTGTTGTCTTTAAAAGGGGGATGGGGACAATTCCTAAAGAAAAACCTGAGGCTTAGAAAGCAGGGTCTTGCCAAAGAGGGTCAGAATTAGAACTCACCATCTATTACTTACTATGAGGTGTCAGAATCTTGGACATGAAATCAGGAAACCTGGGTTTAGTCCTGCTTCAGCCACTTATGACCTTGGGTAAGTCCCTTAACCTCTCCAGGTCTCTCTCTCTTCCTTCATCAAATAAACATATGGACCAAGAAAATCTCTGTGTTTTGAATCAAAAGTTATCAGCCAACCTGAAAAAAGTAACTAGAGAAAAAAGGCATAAATGGAAATGAGGTCCCTCTCTTCCTCCCTGGAGAGAGGGGGACAAGAAAATGTGTCAGGGCTGGGCTCAGAGGAGGAAAGACTGAGGGTGCCATTTTGCTTTTACTCTTAGCGTGGAGCTGTCCCCATAGCCAGGAGGATAAAGGCTTTCAGCATCGAGTTACGCCTATTCAACAAGCTGACTGAGCTGCAGCTCACCCTGCAGGGCTATGACAAGGCGCTGGAATTTGCCACCTTGGCTGCTAGGCTCAGCACCATTGCAGGTTGGTAGGGAATCCATATTTGGGCTGCTAGACCAGGAAGGGTGGGGCATAGGAGGAAACTGATATGTCAGAGGGACAAACTTTGCACATACAGTATCTAAGAGACTGATTTGGAATCATGAAGATGTGGGTTCAAATCCCATTCTTTAGGCATTTACTAGCTGTATGACCCTGGGCAAGTCATTTAACCTCTCTGAGCCTCAGTTTCCACATCTATGAAATGAAGGGGTCGGGCTTGATGGCCTCTCAGGTCCCTTATATTTCTAATCCTGTGATACTATATTATGATTTCAAATCACATAACATTGTATAATATAGTTCTCTGGATTTACATCTTATCCTTCTACTAAAATGTAAGCTCCGTGAAAGCAGGAACTCTCCTCTAAACTTTGTAAATTCCCTAGTTTCTTCCCCAGCATTGGACTGTGCATACAGTAGGTACTACTTAAGACATATTTGTTAAATATTCAAAGTACTTTGAAATAACAAAATATTTGTTAAATATTCGAAAGCCAAAGAAGCTAACATAGTCTGAGGTTGGAGACAAGACCTGTGATTTCATTGGCATAGTGAACGACTCCCAATGAAGAAGCTCCCTTAACCAATGAAGCTTGGCACTTCCTCTGCAACTTAGAGAGTTATGAGGGTACCGAGAGTTTGAGTGACTTGCCCAGGTCACATGACCAGCATGCGTCAGAGGCAGGACTCAAACCCAGATCTTCCTAGCTCTCTATCTACTATTATGCCATGCTGCCTCTGGTAATGTTAACTTAAAGGTGGAGTGTCCAGAGTGGTGATCACAAAAAATGAAGAAGGATAATTATATTACATAAAATTGAAAAGCTTTTGCACAGAACGAGGGAAGTGATAATCCTACTGTGCTCTGCCCTGCTCAGATCATAACTGACTTGGGCTTGGGGCTGGGAAAGATGAGGAGTTCTATTTTGGACATGTTGAATTTGAGATGTTTATGGGCCATCTAGTTTGAAATATCTAAGAGGCAGTTAGAGATGTAAGACCTTATTTTACTGTGATTTCAGAACATCTAGTACAGTACAATGTAATTCTCTTGATGTATATTTTTCCCTCTTACTCAGGGGTGGGAAACGTGCAGCCTCATGGCCACATGAGCTCCATGAAGCTGGAACTCTGTCATAGCTAAACTTTACATCTTCCCCCAGGATGACCATTACAGGGTGTCCATGTGTATGTGGCATAGTACATGAAAGACAGGCCTTGGAGGCAGGAAGATGTGAATTCAAGTAAGTGACCAAGGACAAGCCACTTAAGCTCTTAGTGCCCAGGCATATCCCTAAAACTATTAGCTGTTGATGAGTTGTCCATCTCCTTCAGTGCAAAGAGTTTCCACACAAAGGAGTGCCCGATACCGATGAAATCATAGCTCTGAGCAACAAAAGGGCAATTTTACAAATTCAGAAACCGAGGCCTGCATCACACAGCTACTAAGTAGCCAAGTAGGGATTCAAACCTAGGTTCACAATATTCTTATTGTTATTCCATAGCTACCTTTATGGAAGATCCTCTAGTCCTTCTCTTGAAATAACATGCCTCCATCTAATAGAATTTTTAGAGTATGATTTATTGAGAACAAACCTATCTGTGCAATATGGTATAATGTAAGGAACTCTAGATCTGGAGGTCAAAAGAACCTAGGCTTGCATCCCAGCTTTCTATTTACTAGGTAGATGACCATTGGCATGTCTCTAAACTTCTCTGAATATCAGGGTTTTTTTTAATCCATCTAATGAAGGCAATACCTCTAAGATCAAGTGAGATGATATATATATATATATATATATATATAAAGCACTTTTTTAAACTGTAGAGCATGATATAAATATTGACTATTATGCTTTATTATACAGACACTCAAGTCTATCCACATGAAGTTCTTACACAGCTTGGTCTTTGCCTACTAATGTTTTCTCCCAAAGAAAAAAAGAAAGAAAGAAACTCAGACATGATTAGGGATGCCTGATCCCCACCTTCCCTCCTCCTGGCCCATTTGGCTGCTTTGAGTGTCCTTTTGGCAGTGACTCCTATTCAGAAATGGATTAGACAAGATAATCCCTGAGGCCTCTTCCTAGTCATACGATGTATGAACTCATCCCATGGAACATTTACAAAGTGCCTCTTGTATGTGATGCATTGTGCTGATTCTGAGAAGACACAAATAAGACACAGGCCCTGCCCACCCTGTAAGAACCTAGATCATGTTACTGTTCCTATTACCACATGAAAGTATATTAGCCCAAGGCCTTTGGTGACAGAGCTGACTTTTATTGTGTGTACAGGGAGTTCCCACTTTGCAGCAGGCTGGAATCCAAAATTTGTTTCTTATTTGGGAACGTGCATTTTCCCACAGAAACAGTTTCATGCAAAGATAGCTTGCATTCCTGTAGCCATTTAAAATTAACAAAATACTTTCTTCATAAGCCTCCATGTGAGGGAGGTATTAAGCAAGTATTGTTATTATATCCCCATTTTGCAGATGAGGAAAGTGAGTCTCAGAGAGATGAAGTGATTTGTCTGAAGTTACGCAGATAGTCAGAGCTGGAACTTAAACCTAGGTCCTCTGGGCCCAAGTCGTAGGCACTTCCTACTATACTATGCTTCTTCTTCATAATTAGCTTTGTGAAGATCTGTGAGCTTCAATAGATTGAAATTCAATATGCCAGCATATGATGGCTTTACACTGTCCACCTCTGCCTTTGCATAGGCTGCCCCCATTGCTGGAATACTCTCTTCTCACTTCAGACTCTGAGAATCCCTACCTCCAAGCCTCTGCTCATATTCCACGGGCAGTCTTTCCTTATCTACTTAGTTGTTAATGTTCTCTCTCCTCCTTACATGTTGTATCCCTCCAGTAGAATATAATTTCCTTGAGGTCAAAACTTATTTTTCATGTAGTATTTGGATATCGGTTCCTGGCACACTGCTTGTTGAATGAGAAAGGATTGAATTGGATGGCAGACAAAAAAACTAATGCAAACTTATGTTGCATTAAGAGAACGAGGTACAGGGTCCAAGACTGTGAAGGTGATAGTCCTACTGTACTTTCCCTGATTAAACCATATCTAGGGTATTCTGGCGGCCATATTTTAAGAATAACATTGAAAACTGAAGGGCAGTCAGAGGAGAGTGACCAGGATAGAGAACAGCCAGAAGATGGTGCTAAGATCGTAAAGAGATTAGAAACTATGCCATACAAGGATCAGTTGAAGATTTAGGGAGTTGTTTAAACTGGAGAAGAGAAGACTCAGTGAGAGAGGGGAAGGAGGAAGAGACATAGTTGTCTTCTAGTACTGTAAGGGTGATAAAATGGAAGAAGATTTAGATCCACTCTGGCTAGCCACAAAAAGAAAAATTGGGAGTGTGCCATGACACAAGCAGGTCAGTTAAAGGAACCAAGATTTAGCCTAGAGAAGACATAAGGAGACATGTTGGATATCTCTGGGAGCTGGAGGAGAGATGAAAGACAGAGTGGGGGATGAAAGAATAAAGGGCAGAAATAATACCTGATTTGGTAAAGTGGGGTGGGGTGAGGATTGGGGATGGGGATCAGGGATAGGAATAGGGCTTCTGGTGACAAAAGGGGCAATAAGAAGATTAAGGAAAGAGGGCTAAGGAAACTCAGAGACAAGATCATAGGATTATGGATTTAAGGAAGGCAAAAACAAAATAGTTCCTGCCCTTAGAATTTACTTTCTCTTAGGGGAAAGAGCATATACACATTTAAGTAGATACAAAATATAAATCTCTCTCTCTCTCTCTCCCTCTCAATTCTATCTATATCTCTATACACACATATATACATATACATACAAATATGTTTGTATGTATATGTATATGTATGTATATATATGTATGTATGTGAATACATTCACACACTATATAATTTCGTTAGACTGGAGAGTGCAAAAAGGGGAGTAAAATGTACTAAGTCTAGAAAAGCAAGTTGGAGCCAGATTATTAAGGATTTTAAATTTCAGACTAAGGACTTTGTATTTGATCTTTGAGACACTGGAGCTTTTCGACAAGGGTGTGACAGCTCAGACCTGTGTTTTATTAGTAATATCACTTTGGAAGCTGTGGGAAGGATCATCAGAGTGGGGAGAGATTTAAGGTGGGGAGATGAACTAGGAGATTACTGCAATGATCTGAAGAAGAGTTGTTAATGGTACGAACTAGTGAACTGGGCGTATGAGGAGGGGACATATGTTAGAGATTCTATGGAGGCATAATTGATGAGACTTGGAAAGGAAAGAAGTAAACTAAGCCCCTACTATGTACCAGACACTGTGCCAAACACTTTACAAATATTATCTCATTTGATCCTCACAATAACCCTGGAAGGTAGGTGCTGTTATCAGCCTGCTATTGCAGTTAAAGAAAGTGAAGCAGACAATAGTTATATGATTTGCTCAGGGTCACACAAGTGTCTGAGTCCAGATCTGAACTTGCATCGTCTGGATTCCTGACCTAGCACTCTTTTCCCTGTACCATCCAGTTTTCTTGGATGCGGGGTAGGGTGGTGGTGGTGGTATGGTATTGGAGAGTGAAAAGTTGAAGATGACTCAAAAGTTGCAAACGTTAGTACCTTGTTCCTGCCTTGTTAGAAGTAGGAAAATTAAGAATAGAAATTGGTTTGGGAGGACAAATATTCAGTTATGCTTTGGACATGTTTAGCATGAAATGCTCATGGGCCATCCATTTGAAAATGTATAGTCAACAATTAATTTGTTCTTTGACTCCCACATTAATTACTCTCCATTCAATGGTTGTCATTACTTACTCTCCATTTAGGCCTGTATCTTTAATCATATTTCCTTTATTTATTACTACTTTATGACTTAGGGTCTATACATGATGTTTGTTATTTCTTTTTATATTTGTTTCATATTCTTTTTAAGCCCTAGCACATAATCACTTTTTTGTAAAGATGCCATGGAATGCTGAGAAATATTTCGTATTCCTTAATACTTTCATTTAGAAGTCACGATGGTCAGTCAATCTAACTTTTCTAACACTTTGCTCAGCTCTCTATTTTTTCTTATTTTATCTATCTATATCTGTCTGTGTATATGTATGTGTACATGCATACATGCATACACATACACACATATGCATACACATACACATATATCCAGCTCTGGTAGGAAGAGTTTTGAAATATATTACTATTATTGTGTTAATATTAATGTCTTTTTGCATATTGCTTACATTTTAAGAATTTAGCAGCTATGCCGTTTGGTAAATATATATTTAATGTTGGTATTTGTTCATTGCCTGTAGTGCCTTTAAACAAAATATCATTTCCCAATTTGTCTCTCTTAATATCATTTTATCTTTGTCTTAACTTATATCATGATTGCAACTTCTGTTTTTTTAAAGCCCATCTAAAGCATAATAGCTTTTTCCCCACCCCTTCATTTTCATTTTTATGTATCTATGTTTTACATGTGTTTCTTGAATTGAGTAAGTTGTTAGGTTTTGTCTTTTTTAGCCATTCTTATTTTTTTTTAAATTGGAGAATTCGATCCATTCATATTCATGATTATAATTGTTAAGTTTGTATTTTCTTCCTTTAATTATGTACATGTTTTTCTCCCTCTTTTAAACCATAACATAGTCTCTATGGGTTGTTTTGATTAAATTAATCTAAACCCAATCTCTTCTCCCCAACACCTTCTTTCTCCCACTCTCCTGCCTGTATCTACTTTTTTATTCTCTCTCTCTCTGTCTCTCTCTCTCTTTCCCCTCCCTCCCTCCCCTATCTCTCCTTCCCCTTCTTTCTTTCTCTCCTTCTTTCTGCTGTCTATCTGTCAATGTGTTTGTGTCTGTGTCCCTCTTATTTGCTATTTTACCCTTCCTTTTCTCAGCTCATACAAATACAATAACTAATCTTCCTTGTGTATTTGTTGCAAGACCCTAGTCACACCCCTCCTACCTTTGTGGGGTCCTTTGCAATATTGCTAAATCATTCCCCTTCTGTTGGCTAAAGCTAACGCCCACTCCTTCCTTTATGATCTGCCCTCCCAGTCACAGTTATATCTTTACTCTGTTATATCCCACCCTGAAAGCAATGGGAGAAATTGAAAATCTCTTATCCTCCTCTCCTTGCAAATCAGGATCCTGTTTTATCTTTGCCTCTCACCCCACCCCCAACACTGTCCTGTTCTCGTGTTAGGTGAGTTCTTTATTTTAATATTGTTATTATAAATATATACTTAATTGTGTTCATGTTGTCTCAAGCCATAGAAAATAAGTTCTCTGAGGTCAAAGTCTATTTGATTTTTGTCTTTTTATCCCCAGGGCCTAGCACAGGGCCTTGTACATATTTGGCTTTTAATAATGCTTGTTGATTGATATTATCTCACCAGCTCTAATATTGATTTACAAATGAGGAAATCAGATTTTCCCCTTAAAATGGTTAATTATTTTTTTTCCTGTTCTCCATTTAATTTTTCTAATTAGACATTTTACTGCTTAGATTATTTAACCCATTAAAGGCTCTTGCCTTCTCAATGTCTCATAGACAATGAGAAGGCTTTTTTTTTTAGTAGGGTGGTGTTATCCCCATTTTACAGTTGAGGAAACTGAGGCAAATGGAGGTTAATTGACTTGCCCAGGGTCACACATCCAATAAGTGTCTGAGGCTGAATTTGAACCCAAGTCTTTCTAACTCCAGGCCAACAGTCTATCCACTGAGTCACCTACTCTCCCATGCCTGGGATCTCTTTACTCTTCATCTTTACATCTTTAAATCCCCAGTTTTCTTCAAGGCTGACCTCAAGTGGCACCATACAGGATCATAGGCTCATAGATTTAGAGCAGGAAAAGATCTTAGATGTCATCAAATCCTATCCCTTCATTTGGAAATTAAGGCCCAGAGAAATAAAGTAATCTGCCCAGTGTCACCTACTTAATAAGTGTCTGAAGTAGTATTCAAACCCAGGTCTTCCGATTTCTGACTTCTGACTACCATTCCACATTGCGTATTGATGAAGCCCTTATTGATCTCTCCACTTTCTAGTGCTTGCCACCCCCCCTTAACTTGTATTTATTTTGTATATGTGTATACCATATACACATATGTGATTTCCAACTGATAAATTTTTATTTCCTTGAGTGCAGAAACTGTTTCATTTCTGTATTTGTATCCTCAGGGTAAAGTGTCTGGAACATATTACATTATTAATAAATGTTTCTTGATTGATTAGTCTTTCACTGTTAGATGAGATTTTTTAATTTTCTAGGGTTCGGTCAGTCTCATGTTGAATTCCCTGTTTACCTCTCAGTTTCTTTGGAAGAATAACTCAAATTCCCTAATAGCCAATTATTTTCCCTCATGCTTAAGCTTAATTTTTTATGTTACTTTAGCATGAAAATCTATCTTCTTTGCTATTTGGAATATCATTTTAACTTTTTTTCTTTGAGTTCTTGTGAACACAGAATAAGCTTGTGCTATTCTGATTCATTTTTGGAAGTTTGGGGGTTTGTTTTTGTTTTGTCCTTATTACCTGCAATATTTGTTCTTTGCTGGTGTAGTTTTGAAATCTGACTGCACTATTTCTTGGTGAGAAAATCTTGGGCTTTCTCTCTGGTGGTATTCCATGTATTCTCTTAATCTGTACTTTGCTACCTACCTCTATAATTTCTCAACAATGTTCCTATATATATTGAAGTATAGTATTTAGGTTTTCTTTTTCAATACATTTTTTTTCCTGAAAAACCTCTGATTGCCTTTTCAAGTCTTATCTTTAAGTTATACATTCCTGTTTTGTTAAGCTTTTATGTGTTCCTCCAATTTTTTGTTATTGCTTTAAAAAAACACAACACTTTGTTCCTCTATTTTTCCTTCTGCCTTTGCATTTTTTTTCCATTCCATTTCACAAAATCTACTGCCATGGAAAGTGTCTTTGTTTTTGCTTTATATTGTCTAATGTTTTATTAGATCTGTCGATTTCTTCTTTAAGAACTCTAAGATTTGTCTTTATTTCTTTGAATTTTTTACTTAATTCTTTGATTGCCTTTTAAAACCATTCTGGAGATAACAACAACTAACATTTATGTAGTACCCACTATGTGCCAGGCATTGTGTGAAGTGCTTTATAAATTTTATCTCATTAAATCCTCCCAACAACCCTGGGTGGTAGGTGCTATTATGACCTCCATTTTACAGATAAGAAAACTGAGGCAAATAAGTTAAGTTACTTGCCCAGGGTCATACAGCTAGTACATGTCTGAGGCCAGATTTGAACTCTTGATTCCAGAACCAGCACTCTACCCACTGAAGTTGCTCTATTTGTCATTTCAGGGGATCTTTTGTGTTTTTAATATTTTTCACCTTTCCCAGAGGATTTTGCCTCAGTTGCCTTTGTTACAAGCTACTTGTTTATTGAGAAGACTCTTTTCTCTGAATTTTTTTGTTCATAACCTCTGAGTGAACTTTTATGTCTCCCCATCATAACTGCCATTTTAAAAATAATGTATTTGCTGAAAGCATTCTTCTTACTCCAATGCTTCCTCTTCTGAAGGCCCAGCACTGCCAGTCCGTCTTCCCCACCCCCATCTCTTTCTGCAAGTTCTTTCTTCTCTTAATACACCAGGATTGAATGAGCCCTGTATCTTTCCATAGGCAAGGCTGACCAGTGTGCTTACTGCTCTAGGAAGCCCAAGTCGTCCCTATGTTGGGATCTCTTCTTCACCTTTATCAATCTCACTATTTTGGGCTTTACTCTCCTCAATGACAGTGATTCTTATCAGTTCCCAGGCTGACCCCCGGGGAATGGTTGAGACAGTACCCACCCTATTCTGTGTACATATAGGGGCTTTTGCAAGTGGGTTTCTTTTCCACCTTTCTCATACTCCTTCTACTGGTTGCTTGTTTCCTACTGAATTATATGGAATAGCTGTTCAATTTAAATTTCAGGTCTTCTCCTTCCTCCTCAATCTTTCTCCCCATACTCCATCCTCCTTCACAGCTGACCCATTTCTTTTTTATTGAGACTCAGTACTATTCTAATTAAGGGATAAATCTACCTTGGACACATTTTCCCCATGGAAAACTGACTGCCAAGAAGATAATTCCAGAAAGCTATGCCAGAGATTGCAACCAACCCAAGGGATATAGGGCTTCTCTGCCCAGTGTTGGCTATGGGTTGGGCAAAAAATATCAAAAGGGATAGGATGATAATTTGGTCATCAGTTAGTTTTTCCTATAAAATTTACCTTATTGTGTTGTTGTTTTTTTCAATCCCTTTCTCTATCATTCTATAGTTTGTTGTCCTTTGAAATGTTGCTTGTTTATTTGATTTGCTGGTAAGGCAGGGAGAGCGCTGCTTCTAGGTTACCTTTCATTCCTCCATCATCCCAGTATGCTCCAGAATTACTCCTCTTTTCAGGAGACCGGCTACAAAAACTGGTGGCTTTTCATCGCCTGGCCACAGTGTACTACTCTCTGCATATGTATGAGATGGCTGAAGATTGCTACCTGAAGACGCTGAGCCTCTGCCCACCCTGGATGTCCTCTTCTCAGGAAGCACTCTACTATGCTAAGGTGTACAGTCGTTTGGGCCACATGACCCTTGACCAGCTTAAGGTAAGAATCTTCTTCCCAAGAGGTCCCTAAAACAGGCCAAGGTTGGGCTACTTTCATCACAAATCACAGTCTTAGATCACCCGGTCAAAAGATAAAAAGAGTCAATCAGTCAGTCAACAGTCATTTATTAAGCACTTACTATATGCCAGGCATTTTGCTAAGTGTTGGGGTATAGAAACAAAAATGAAATAATTCCTTCTCTCAAGGAGCTTATATTCTGTAATAAATCATATTTATGCAGTTTCTGACCATTTGTTAATAGTTAATCTGCAAGTATTTATTAAGCATTTACCATATACCACAATATGTGGGTATATAAAGATAGACAGTAATTTGGGGGGAGAAGGTGCTAGCACTTGAGGAGGGTGGGAATCCGTAAAGGCTTATGTAGAAGGTAGCATTGGTCCTGAGCCTTCAAGGAAAGGCAGAGGTGAGAAGGGAGTGTACATTGCAGGCAGAGGGGACAGCCAGAAAAAATGCCCAGAGTCAAAAGTGTATGTGAAGGGGAATAATAAATATAACAAAGTTAGGTTGGTGCCAGGTTGTTAAGGACTTCAAATGTCTAATAGAGGATTTTATAT
Organism: Vombatus ursinus; assembly: GCF_900497805.2. NCBI lineage: Eukaryota > Metazoa > Chordata > Mammalia > Diprotodontia > Vombatidae > Vombatus > Vombatus ursinus. The sequence continues at coordinate 2,527,049 of NW_020954641.1, read as the reverse complement.
TAATCCTTGAATGATGAATCTCTGGAGTTTGTTGATTAAGGTAGGTAAGTTTGGAAGCTGTGTGGAGGAAAGATTAGAGTAAGGAGAAATTTGTGTCAAGGGGACCCGTTGCACTATTGTAATAGTCCAGATGAGAGAAGATAGGAGCTTGAATTAACATAGTGATGACCAGTATGGAGAGAAGGGTATGGATGGGAGAAATGGAGACAGCTACAAGAGTGAGAGTGAGTATAATCACTTTAAGTCTTATAAAATACTTTGCTTACTACAGCCTTGTCCTATTGGTGTTGCTCTCTATTTTACAGATAGGGAAACTGAGGCTCAGCTAGGCCAAGTGATTTATCCAAGGTTATTAAGGCAATTCAGGTTTAAAAAAGTACTAAAATCCAAGCTTTCTTACTTTAAGTTCAGTTATTACTTTCTACCACACCACACCATTCTCTACTCAGAGATTTCATGAAAACTAGATATCCCTCTTTCATCCAAAGTAGCTCCTTCTCTTCCTACCCTCTCTGTCTTTGGGTATTAGTGATTACAAGCAGGGCAGGAAGTCAGTCTGCACAGTCTTTTCCCCATCCCCTTCCAAACCTCCCCCAATGTGGCCCCAAGACCAAACAAGCTTGAGGGGCATTACTGCTCAGGCCTCCTCTTGTGAGAATACGTGCTAATAACTTCCTCTTTACTACTATGTTTTTTGATTAGGATGCCCATGATGCCACTGACTACTTCCTGCTGGCCCTGGCAGCAGCTATCCAGCTGGGTGACAGCAAACTACAGGACTCAATCCGGAGCAAACTGAAGACCATCACATGCAGCCCTCTGTGGTGTAACAGCCAAGGGGGCCAGTCTGCAGAACGGGCCAGGTGGCTGAGTGGAGGAGGACCTGCCCTCTGAGAGGCTATTGAGGCTTTATCACGTGTCAACTGAAGGTAGTCCCATTGACCTGGAGCCATCATACATTGACCTAGACTCATAACAGACTCATAAGGTGTTAAGCTTGGAAGAGACGTGAGAACACACTATATAGAATACCAGAGCAGAAGGTGCCTTAGAACATAGCGTGTTAAAGGTGGGTCAAACTTTAGAACAGAGAACACAAAATGTCAGATCTGAAAAAGACCTTATAGATCATCTAGTCCATCTTTATCTGAGTAAAGGTGGGGCCCAGAAAAGGCAAGTGGCTTGTCCAAGATCACACAGCCAATCATCAGCAAAGCCATCATACAAAACTGAAGCAGTAGATTGCTGGGCCAGGTCTCTTTGGTGCGTGCTCTTTCTCAATAGTTCAAATTGCCTCAGACCCTTACTAGCTCCCTGACCCTGGGAAAGTCATTTAACTTCTATGTGCCTCAGTTTCCTCCTTTGTAAAACGAGGATATTAATAGCATCTTCCCCACAGGGGTTGTTCTGAAGTTAAAAATAATTAATATATGTAAAGCACTTTGCAAACCTTAAAGCACTATATAAATGTTAGCTATTATTATTAGTAGCATCTCAAATATATAGTAGGTGTTTAATAAATTACTGTTGGATTTAACAATTTGAACTATGAAATGAAAGATCTTGAGGCCAAGGACTTCATTTCTAATGGACCAAATGGGAAGGGAGTTTGGAGTTTCTAAGACCCTTTTGTGGGCTTTTCTCAGGGAAAGACCACTACTGTTTTTTTTCTAGGTCCTATGCCAGAGAAGAGAATACATTGTTCTACTCTCCTACAAAAGTCAGAGTTCTACCTCTTTAACCATGTTGTTTGTTGACTAATTGCCTCAGAATCTCAGAATCTCAGAGCTGGAAGGGCCTCTGAGGCCTTCTAGTCTAACCCTTGTGTGAACAGGAGTTTTGTTCTACAGCATCTCTAATAAGTGGTCATCCAGCCTCTGTTTGATGACATCTGATGACAGGAAGCTCCCTCCCTTACATTTCACCTTTAGACAGTTTTAATTATTTGGACATTTCTCCATAAATTGAGCCAAAATCTTCCCCTAAGACTTTCCCCCTGTCACTGCCAGTTCTGCTCTCTGAGGACAAGCAGAACATGACTAATCCCTCTTCCCTATGACAACCCTTTAGAATTTTGAAGTCCTTTTTCATGTTCCTTCATCTCCCAATCTATACTTTTCCAGGATAAATAGTTCTTGTTCTTTTAGACAGTCCCCATCAAAAGGATGCTGATTTAACTTGGGAACCATAACTGGGGCACATCTTCATTGTTATTTTCCATTTTACTATTTATTTAATAAACACCCACAAGGGTTTTTGCTTTATATTTGAAGGATCAAGATATGAGTGTTTCCTCTATCATGTGGTACAGTGGAAAGAGTACTGACTCAGGACTGGTCAGTCAGAAGACCTGGGTTCAAATCATTGCTACCTGTGTATCCTCACACAAGTCACCTAACCTTGTTGGGTCTTGGCTTCTTCATCTGTAAAATGAGGGGGCTACACTATATGGTCTCTGAAGTTCCCTTCTGTTTCTATGGTTAAGATCCTTCGGTTAATCAATGCAGTTCACAGCCCTTCCATTCAACAATGAAATTCAGTGAGCATTCATGGTGCTGATTCTATTCCAGATGAGATTCACAAGGTAGGGGGTCCATTGCTCATACAAAGGCTGACTGAAATTTTCCAGGTTATATGGCAAGAGGAGGATATCCCCTAGGCGTTCAAGGATGCCTCCATTGTCCATCTCTCTAAAGGTAAAGGAAATAGATTGTCCTGTGACAATCACAGTGGGGTCTCTGTCTTAGTCATTGCTGATTGATTCTTGCCAGAGTCCTCCTTAATAAGCTGATCCTTCACCTGGAAGATGGTCACCTACCTGAGAGCCAGTGTGGCTTCAGAAAAGGCCGAGTAATGGTTGATATGGTGTTTGCTGCCTGACAACTCCAGGAGAAATGCCAGGAGCAGAACAGAAGCCTGTATGTGACATTTGTAGATTTGACCAAGGCCTTTGATACTGTCAGTCATGAGGGCTTATGGGAAATTATGTCAAAATTTGGTTGCCTGCAAAAGTTCATCAGCATCATACATCAATTTCATGTCGGCATGCTTTCCCGGGTTCTGGATAATGGACAATACTCTTGTGCTTTCCTAGTCACCAATGCAATGAAATAAGACTTTGTGCTTGCTACCACGCTTTTTAGCATAATATTTTCAGCCATGTTGTCAAATGCTTTTAATGAGGATGAGCATGCATCAAGGTCAGCTACTACACTGATGGTAAATTCTTCAACTTGAAAAGACTACAAGCCAAGACCAAAGTGGGGGGAGTGTTGGTGTATGATTTTCTGTTTGCAGATGATTGTGCATGCAATGCAGAACTCTGAAGCTGAGATGCAACATAGTATGAATTGATTCTCTGCTGCTTGTGCTAATTTTAACCAAAGAATTATCACCAAGAAAACACAGGTGCTCCATCAGCCACCACCACACCATCTATATGTGGAACCATTGGTTACAGCCAGTGGAGAAGTTTTGAATGCTGTGGATAAGTTAATTTACCTTGGGAGTGTACTTTCCAGAGATGTACACATTGATAATAAGGTTGACACATGCATTGCCAGAGCTAGCTTAGTGTTTGGGAGGCTCAGAAGGAAAGTCTGGGAGAGAAGACGTATTGGCCTGACTACCAAACTGAAGGTCTACAGAGTCATTGTGCTGACTTCATTGTTGTATGCCTGTGAAACCTGGATAGTATACCAGCGCCATGCCAGGAAACTGAATCACTTCCATTTGAATTGTTTTAGAAAGATTCTGAAGATCACTCGGCAGGATAAGATGCCAGACACTGAGGTCCCTTCTCAAATAAACTGCCACGCATTCAAACTCTGCTTCAGAGAGCACAACTCCGATGGGCTGGCCACGTTGTTCGAATGCAAAACGTATGCTTGCCAAGAAGACTGTTTTACAGAGAACTCACACAGGGCAATCATTCACATGGTGGTCAGAAGAAGCGATACAAGGACATTCTCACAGTCTCTCTTAAGAGCTTTGGAATTGATTGTGTGACATGGGAGACACTGGCACAGGATCGCTTAGCATGGCATGCCCACATCAGAAAAGGTACTGTGCTCTATGAGCAAAGCAGAATTGAGGTAGCTTAAGAGATATGCAAGATACGCAAACTTAGAGAATCCACATCAAAGGTTCACACGAATTATTTGTGCCTGACCTGTGGTAGAATATTCCAAGCTCATATTGGTCTGATTAGCCAGTTGGACACACTAAAGCTTGATGCTAGTATAGTGATGTCATTTTGATCCTCTTCAAAAACAAAGGACAACAAAAACTATGTGTGAGTCACTGTATGCAATGATAGAAGAAGAAGACAAGACAGAAGTAGTTCCTACTCTCAAGGACCTTCCATTCTACTCCATGCTTAGTACAGGTTACTGATGAGTAGTGGCTGAAAAAAATCCCTCTCCTTGTGGCCAGTCCTCTAGTGATGAGCCTCTTCTGCACATAAAGCTAAGCTAATCCTCAAGGTAGAGACACACAGTCCATATTCGAGGACTTTCCTGGGCTTACACTCCAGTGATGTAGCTTTTGAGAATACAGGGCCACCTCCACACTGCAAAGAGGCTTGGAGGAGAATTTTAGGGGAAGAAAGAAATCCTGCTTTTACAAATATTATCTAAAAGAGCGATGGTCTCTGCTTCTTGAGAACTTATGGCCTAACAGTTTATACTTGACTCAGTTTAATCCAATTCAACAGCTTTGCTAAGCCCCTATTTTGTGCAAGGCACCATTGTTCTTCTCCTGTTCTCTCTCATCTCCATGATTTTGCACAAGCATTCTTGGCCCTTTGCATCCCTCATGCCTGGAATGATTTATCCCATAGACTTACAACTGGAAGGGGCCTCAGATGGCTTCTCATCTAATATCCTTGATTTTCATGTGCTGAAACTGAGGCCACAGAGGTTAAGTGACTTGCCTAAGGACATTCACATAGATACCAGAGCTGGGGCTTGAACTCAGATTCTCTGATTTCAAACCCAGTTTTCCACTGTGGATGCTATCTCTTATCCTCATTAAAATCTATTGACCTTAATCTCTGTTGATTTTACTCTCTTCTCCTTCAAGATCCAGATTCACAAATATAAGATGGGAAAGCTACGAATGACTAGAAAATAATTCATGTGAAAAGATCTAGGGGTCTTTGTGGAATATAAATTCAGTATAAGACAACAGTATACCATAGCAGCCACAAAAGCTAGCATGATCTTAGGCTGCATGACATCCAGACAGTAAGATAATAGTCCTGCTGTCCCATCATACCTTATCTGAACTTCAGTGATAGGGAACTTTCATCTCCTGAGACAACCCACTTTGGTGTACCAGAATTTATTGTAAAGGATTTCTTCTATACAGAAAAAAAAGTTTAAAAAAATCAATCAATCAATAAGCACTTATTAAATGCCCACTATATGCCAGATATTGGGCTAAGTGCTAGGAATGCAAAAACAAAAATGAAGTAATCACTGGTCTCAAGGGAATGCTAATAAGAATTATTATATGTTTTAAAATGTTATTTTATTCCTTTTAAGTATTTCAATAATTTGAACTGTGTATTGCTAAGAACAAGTGCTGCCTGATCTACCTTAATGAAGAGATATGAATCATTGTAATTAACATATCCACTCTGGGTTTGTGAACTAGACAAAAGTTCTTTGCTTTTTAAAAAAGTGTTTTAGAAGGTTTTTTCTCCTTAAAGAAGTTCAACATTTCTCTTGAGATTTTTTTAATGATATTAATTTATTTGGGAAAAAAATTTCCCCCTCATTCTGTGTTTCCAAAATACACTAGAGGAGCTAATATTTCAAGTTATAACCAAAGAC
>NW_020954641.1:2414172-2521202 GCF_900497805.2 Vombatus ursinus | reverse complement strand
CAAAGACAAGTTAGTTAAAATTTTTAGACAATCTCTGCCCCTCGTGCGTGGTAATAGAATGTAATCTAGAAACAGCACCAAGAGACAACGCTGGAGCTTTATGATGCATTTCCCATCTCTTTCCTTCTCTGCCCTGCTGAGTAATAGCCTGAAAACCAAACTTGAACCGACTATTTACCTCCTTTGTATTTACAAGTCTCCTAAAATGCTTTTAACGCAGCAGGTGATTCTGATATTTGGAAAGTAAAATTTGTGGGTTTTAACATAAGTTTGTAAGAGGTACGTGAGCAGTCTATGTTGGTGAAGGAGCAGAGTTTAGGAAGAAGGGATAACAAGAGGCTGAAGGGATGAAGGAGAATTCCTAGAACATTAAACCTGAGAAGAATTTTTGGTCATAGAACTAAAGATTTAAGAGTTAGACCTTAGAACACAGAGCACAGAATGTGAGAACTGGCAGGGATATTTGAACTTAGATTCTAGGTAGCATACAATGTTAGTGCTTGAAGGGACCTTGGAACAAAGAAAATTCAACATAGCAATAGGAAGGAACTTGAGAACATAGAATGCAGGAGCTGAGCAATCATAGGTTTGGAGCTTTAAGGGATCTTTGTGGCAATTGTGTATAGCCCTCTCATTTTACAGCTGAGGAAACTGAGGCCCAGAGGATTTAAGTGATGTTCCCAAGGTCACACAGCTGGTAAGTATCTGAGGTAGGATTTGAACTCTTCTCTCACGCAGCCACCTCCTAGTCCAGACCTTCCTCACCTTTTACCTGGACTATTGCAGTAGCTTTCTTTTTAGTTTCTCTACCAACTACCTTCCATGTAACTCCCAAAGGTGATTCTCCTCTACCCCTCCCCTGTCAACCTTAATAAACTCCGATGACTCCCTGTTAGCTCTTAGATTAAATATAAATTCCTGTGTCTGGAATTTACAGCTTCACAACCTGGCCTCTTCCTACCTCTCCAGACTTCTCGCATATTAACTCCTCAATGTGCTCTTTGGGCCAGCTATAATACCAGCTTATTTGCTGTTTCTCACACTCAACAGTCCATCTCCCTACTTCCTGCCTTTACTCTGGCTGTCCAGTCTGGCTTTGAAGTCTGTACATCTGGCTTTAAATTTTACCTTTGTTATATACTACCTATGTAACCTTGAGCAAAACACTCTAATTTCTCTGGGCCTCAGTTTCCCCAAATGCAAAATGACAGGGTTGGAATGGATGCCCTCTAAGGTCTTTTCAAGTTCTAAATTGATGATCCTGTGACCTCTGCCTCTGGTCTCTACAATTCAGATTGAACTTCATTTTCTACAGGAAGCTTTACCTGGTGTCCTCCACTGCTAGCATCCTCCCTCCCAACTCTGTTATGTTTTCATTTCATGCACATTCTACATATACTCACATATGTACATGTTAAGAGGCAATATGGAATAGTGGATTAAGAAATGCCCACTGAGCCAGGGTGACCTGGGTCCAAGTCTGCGTCTGACTCATAAAGGCTGTGTATGCATGGCCAAGTCTCTTAATCTCTCGATGCTTCAGGCCGCTCTCTAAAACTATTATGTTGCCAAGAAGGGGCTGATCCGCACCAGTAGAGGGAGTGTCCTCACCCAGGAGTTCCCTATACCAATGATATCATGGGTACAATCTCTATCCCCTATATGTATCCTCTCTCCTCCTATCCCTGAAGCTCTTTGAGGGTAAAGACTTAATTTTGTCTCTGTATCTCCCCTGTTACTACTCCCCCACACTTAGCAAGTGTCTGGGCTATAGTAGGAGCTTAATAAATAATTGTTGATTAATTGATTGATTGATTGGCTGATTGACTAAGGCATGAATAGACCACACAATAGCCCTTACTGCCTCCCTCATCTTCCCCTCTTTCCTTTCTTCCTCCAGGACAATCACTAACTCCTCTCCAGAGCAGAGGAGAGATGCCCCATGCACACCAAGTAATACAGACCCTCTTTGTCCCCATTGTAGCTGGTAGGATGACTCCCACAAAGGTCAATTTGTTTAGATATAGTTGATTTGATTTTTCATTATGCTTCATACTTACCACATGTCTAACTGTTGAAGAGATTTTTTATTCCATAGTGGTGTTGGGTTTTGGATTGATCAACAAACCTTTGACCCCTTTCTTCATCCCAAACCATATTTTTAAACATATTTTTTCTATCCTCCCTTGTGTAGTCAGTCTCATGGAGGTTGCCTGATGCAAAGTCCAAATAGAAGAGGGATTATTGATAAATGGTCTGGAGGTCCTCCAGGTGCTACTACTGCCTGCAGATGACGCTGTGCTGCTTCCATTGAGACCTAGATCACTTCTGGGACTCCTCAATAAGACCCCTGGTTACTAACAATAGAGAGGGCCTATTAATCCACCTGGGGGAAGAGTTGTGAATAAAGCCTATGTGTTACCTAGATTCTGAAATGCAGCTGGATTGGCAGTCCAATGAGTTAGTCTATCAGGACACAGATCTGGAATAGCCACAGCAAATGCATGATGTGCTGAGCTCAGAATTGAAAAGAAAGATCAGAGCTGACTAGGTTGTATTTGGAATATCATGTAGCATTTTCTATGATCCCAAACTGTCCTTGACAGTGTCCTTATTTTTATTTTTTTATGTTATTTATTTATTTATTTTAAAAATTTATTTATTTTTAGTTTTCAACATTCACTTCCACAAGATTTTAAGTTCCAAATTTTCTCCCCATCTCGTCCCTTCCCCCACCCCAAGACAGTGTGCATTCTGAATACCCCTTCCCCTAATCTGCCTTCCCTTCTATCTCCCCCCCTTCTCATATCCCCTTCCACTTCTATTTTCCTGTAGCACAGGATAGATTTCTGTACCTCTTTACCTGTATATCTTATTTCACACTTTTTAACATTTGTTTTTAAAACTTTGGGTTCCAAATTTTCTCCCTTCCTCCCTCCCCACTCACCTTCATTGAGAAGGCAAGCAACTGGATACAGGTTATACATGTGTAAGTCATGTAAAACACTTCCATAGTAGCTTGACAGTGTTTTTAGAGGCAGCTAGGTGGACAGAGTATTGGGCCTGGGGTCAAGAAGACCTGAGTTCAAATCTATTCTTAGACACTTATTAACTCTGCCAACTTGGGCAAGTCATTTAACCTAATTTGCCTCAGTTTCCTTCAACCATAAAATGGGGACAGAAATAGTACCCTGTGAGGATCAAATGAGATAATAATATAATGAGCTAGAGTATTTAAAGTGCTTTTGGGACACTAAAAAGCTATATAAATTTCAGCTTTTATTATGACATCACACAACCAATGACTTATTAATAGCCAGCATTTGTACAGTACTTGAAGGTTTACAGAACACTTTACAAATATCTCATTTGATCTTCCCACCAACCCTGGGAGGTAGTTATTATTTCCATTTTATAGATGAGTAAACTGAGGTAGACAGAAAGAAATTAAAGCTACTTGCCCAGGGTCACACTGTTAGGAAGCTAGACGGGAGCATGCTCTGCACCATCTAGCTACCTTAAGGTAGCAAAAGGGTGGGAAGGGAGGAGTAATAATTACTAGCTCACATTTATACAGTGTAGGGTCACAAAGTACTTTCATCACAAAACCCGGTAGTGCAAGTATGATTTTCCCCCATTTTATAAATGAGGAAACTGAGGCTCGCAGGCAGGGGTAAGGGTGGGGAAGTGACTTGTTTATGGTCGCACAACAAGCCAGTGGCAAAGCCAAAAGACCTGCCCTTTTCATTGTTTTGCACATTCTTACTTTTCCTCTCTTCTCCCCTTCCCTCTCGCCCTCACAGTTTTTACATCTGCAGAATAAGGGAACAGGTATTGCAGTAAATGATGCCTAAGGTACCGTCCAGCTCTGAATCTGACTCTCAGACCAGACTCTTAGGCCTTAGCTTTGGGTCTTCGTTCCCTCTGAGTGTTGCTTCGCCCCCTTGTGGTAAAGTTGAGAACTTCAGTATCAGAGGGAGGAAAAAGATCTCAAGTGACTTTAAAAAAAAAGAAAAAAGAAAAAGAAAAGAAAGAAAAAAAAAAAAAACTGCGCTAAGACTTTCTCCTTAGTTGCAAAATCAGCCATGTCCAAATTGGCGTTCATGCCCTTCTCTACTTCAAAAAGACGCTTAAAAATCAATCAACTTCATTTTCAAAACAATGATTGTATATCTGAAAACATCCACTATATAGGTCTCAATTTCCTTGTCTAAAAAATGAGAATTGAGGAAATGGTCTCTAAAGTGAGTTCTAACAATCAATACAACTCAGGGTTTGTCTGTTTGTTTTCCCTAGCGCTTTTAAGGTTCTGAAAAACAAGGGGATCAGAGCAAAACAGTCTAAGGTTGTTAGTGGGTGTGTTTGTTTTTTTAAGCTTGAAAGTGAATTTTTTAAAAAAAATTATTATTCATTGATTGATTGATTGATTGATTGCCATTTTGTGGCAAGATTCAAACTCATATCAGTGGGCTGGTCTCTTCTGTCAGTATACCTAGCAAAAAGTTCTCTATGGGAACCTTAACAGATACAGTGTGTCCCAATTCAGCATTAGTTGTAGTGGAGAAAACCCTGGTGTTGGACCCAGAAGACTCAAGGTTGAGTTCCAGCTCTGGTACTTACTAGCTTTGTGATCTTGTTTAAGTTCTTTAACCTCTCTGAGCTTCAATTTCCTCATATGTAAATTGGAGGTAATAATAGTTGAACTGTCCTACCTTAGTGAGGGAAAAATGATATAAAACTTAAAACTAGGGAAAACAAACAAGTCCCAAATTATGATACATCGTAAGAAGACGCTTCAGAGAAAATTTCCTCAATTCTCATTTTTTAGGTAAGGAAACAGAGATCCATAGTGAGGAAGTGACTTTCCAGAGGGTGTCAGAACCAGGTTTCAAAAACAGAATGCTTTTTTTGGATTTTTTTTTTGGATTCTCAATCTTATGAACTTTGTCTGACTCCACCCTTTTTTTCTGCTGGAAGGACACCCTGGAAGAGACAGAATTTGAGAAGACTTCCTTCAGGAGAAGGCATCTTAGAACAATTTCCACAGGCAGAGATTGGAAGGGGGCGGGAGAGGGAAGGAAGGAGGGAGAAGGGGAGAGAGAGAGAGAGACAGAGAGAGAGAGAGAGGGAGAAAGAGAGAGAGAGGGAGAGAGAGAGAGAGAGAGAGACAGAGAGAGACAGAGAGAGACAGAGAGACAGAGAGAGAGAGAGACAGAGAGAGAGAGAGAACATTCCATTCCAACCATGGGAGATGGCCCGACCTGCTGCAATGCAGGGAGGCAGGAGGGGGCAGGATAAGATCAGGGAATAGCTGTCATGGGGGTGTGACGGTTCTGTGCTAAGCAAGAGCTCCGGGGTGCCTACCTGGGAATGACACACTTCCCCCTCTTCTTCCCAACCCTGTACTGTCATTTCCAGCTTAGACCCAAAATCAGAGGGTGGAGGATCTCCACCCCATCCCCATCCTCAAAGACTCTCCAGTCTTAAGAAATAATGCTCTGTTTTCACATTCCTAAGAGGGATGGCTTCATCCTGAAGTGCTTGCTTCTAGACACCTCCTGGGAAATGCCCAGCTGGGACAGGGCTGTAATAAGGACCCATATTTGGTCAGCTCTGAGTAAGGTCTTAGATTGCTGGGTGGTGGTAAGGGAAGCCCACTAGGTTCAGTTGTGCTTAATGACAGTTCTGGATATGGGACAGAATATGTTTAATGGAAAGAGGCCTGAATCTATAGAAAGAGAATATGGGTTCATTTCTCGCCTCTGTTGCTTACTCCATTGGACAAATCACTTAGATTCTCTAGACTTCGCTTTTTTCATTAACAAAATGAGAAAATTGGACCAGATGACTTCTAAGGCTCATTCCACTTCTAAAGTCAATATCCAGGTTGAGGTGACTCCCTGTCCTTTAGAATCATAATGTGGGTAATTAAAATTTCATTTTCAAAAGAAGATGCAACTGGTACAGTAGAAAGGATATTGATCTGAGAGCTGAGAAAGCTGGTTCTAGCCTTAGTTTGCTAATATAATTGCATGATCTATGGCAAGTAACCTAGGGTCCCTGTGCCTTAAATTCCTATACAATAACAGGACTGTATTATATATTTTCCCCAAGGTCTCTCCTAGAAATAAATCTATAAAATGAGGGATCTGGACACCAATAACATGAGGAGGATCTCAAGGAATCAGAAATGCTTTTGGCTTGTGTATAATAAGCACTTAATAAATGTTGAATTGAACTGAAAAGATTAGAAGAAGAGGTAAGAGGGGCTTGATGTCTATCTTCAAGGACATTGCGTTGCAGGTCATTCAACTCTAGGCTCAGCAAGTTTTTTGTAACAATAGTTAGCACTTACATAATGTTTTGAGGTTTGTAAAACATTATTCATTTGTCCTCTCAGCCAGGCATTGGACTGAGGTGTGGGCTTGGAATCAGGAAGACCCAAGATCAAACCTAGCCTCAGACACTACCTAACCGTGTAACCCTGAGCCAGCAAAATGGAAACAGCCGCACCTGCCTCACAGTGCTGTTGTGATTCTCAAATGAGAGAAGTTGGCTGTTGTCTTTTGTTCTCGAAGAGGACCAAAATGGCATTACTATGCTAGAGTCAAGTTATAGTGTGTCCAATTGTGACTGATCAGACCAATACGAGCTCGGAATACTCTACCACAGGTCGGGCACTAATAGTCCATGTAAACATTTGGGGTGGATTCTCTAAATTTACCCATCCTGCATTTCTTTTGAGCTACTTCAATTCTGCTTTGCTCATAGAGCACAGCACCTTCGCTGATGAGGGCATGCCATGCTGTGTGGTCCTGAGATAATATCTGTGAAACACTTAAGTGCTTGGAATATTATAGGCCCTAAATAAATGCTCATTTCCTTTCTTTATTTAATCCTCACAATAACCCTGTGAAACAGATGCTAATATTATCACCTTCATTTTACAGATGAGGAATCTGAGTCAAGCAGAGACTAATTGATTTGCTCAGGGTCACCTGCTTATTTCACTTATACTACAGAGATGTTGGGCTTTAGATTAATCTGCAAGCCAGGATGAATAGTTAGTGACTAGAACAGTCCCCCAGCATACGGTAGGCATTTATTGAATTGTTGGGTTGGGTTGTGTGATAAGAAAGGCTGATTAGACTTGACCTGATTGACCTTATTGGGAAAGCTAGCTAACAGTTAGATCCGTTATTCAGGAGTAGCATAGGCTAGTTTCTCTAGGGGAAGCTTTGGGACAACTTGCTGGGGCTGTTGGGCAAGGGATTCCTGCTCAGGTAAGAGTTAGGGACATCTTTTGAAGTCCATCCTTTCCAGCTTTCAGATTCTGTGAGTGGGGACTAGAGGAAATCAATCAACTAATCAACAAGCATTTAGGAAACACCTACTAAGTCCAGGCACTGTGCTGGGAGCTAGGAATTTGCAAATGCAAAGAATGAAATCCCCACTCTCAAAGAACTTATATTCTGATGGGGTAGACAAAAAGGACACATATACGTATGTGCAGGATGAAAATAGGGTGGCTACGTGGCATAATGGATAGAGCGCTGGACCTGGAGTCGGGAGTTCCAATCTGGCCTCAGACACTTACAAGTTGTGTGACCCCAGGCAAGTCACTTAACCCTGTTTGCCTCAGTTTCCTCATCTGTAAAATGAACTGGGGAAGGAAGTGGCAGACCACTCTAGCATCTTTTCGAAGAAAACCCTAAATGGGGTCACAGAAAGTCAGACATGACTGAAAACAACTGAAAACAACTAAAAACAACTTATTTTGAGAAAAATAAGAAGAATAAATACAAAGCAGTTAAATACCAGGAAGATTGGGAGGGAGGGCCCCCGACATTGGGAGGTATGGGGGAAATCAGGAAGAGCTTCATGCAATATTTGAGCTAAGCTTAGAGGAACAGATGGATTCTACAAGGCAGAGGTGAGGAGAGAATACATGGATGTGGAGCCTGGAGGTGGAGTGTCCAGAGAAGAAGAGTTGGGATGAATCTTCAGGAATGTTCCTTGCAGCCATAAATTCTATGACACTATCAGCCTCCAGATTGACTCTCCAAGGCTGTCAGCTAAAGCTGGTGCCTCCCTTTCCCTTCGAGACAGGGAGGGTTGAGGATGACCTGAATCCCCACCCAGAATGAACACAGAGCCCCTCATTCCTCAAGGAGTGAGAAGCTTTGACTTGAGCCTGGCCCCGGGGTGAGGATCTAGAAGTTCCCGGAGAAGGTGAGGCCATTCTAAAAAAAAACTTCATCATGAGCTCAGGGGGAGGGATTCTTGGGACAGCCTTTAGGGGATTAGGTATGGGCCTGCAGGATCTGTCATGATTAGAGGTTTTGAGTTTGCTAGGTGAGCACTGAGGCTCCTCTTTATTTCCTACAAGGTATTTGGTCTTCAATTTGACAATGCTGCCACCAGGTGGACTGTGGTATCGAGTTTAAGGATTATGGCCACAGTTGAATTCATTTCCCCAAATAATTCATTAAATACCGGTTATGTGCTAGGAACCATGCTAGGTTCAAAGGTTGAAATAGAAAAATTAAACAGTTTATGCTTCTCCCAAAGCTTTTTTGTTGTCGTGACCCCATTTGGGGTTTTCTTGGCAAAGATACTAGAGTGGTTTGCCATTTCCTTCTCCAACTCATTTTACAGAAGAGAAACTGAGGCCAAGAGGGTTAAGTGACTTGCCCAGGGTCACATAGCTAGTACATGTCTATGGTTGGATTTGAACTCAGGAAGATGAGTCTTCCTGACTCTAGTATCCACTACACCCCCAGTTACCCCTGAATTATTATTACTGAGCACAAAAATTATATCACTAATGTCTTCTTTGGTATCACAAATGGTATCACAAAGAGTCGGATATGACTGAGAAACAACTGAACAACAGTAATAACATGTTTATATAGCACTTCAAGGTTTACAAAGCACTTTCCTCATAATAACTTTGTGAAGTAGATACCGTATTATGATTCCCATTTTTCAGATGACAATACTGAGGCTAAAGAAAGTGACTCCATTTGCCTAGGATCACATGGCTGCTAGGTGTCAGAACTTGGATTTGAGTCCAAGTATTCTCACTACAAATACAATTCTCATTACAAATCTTTGAACTACACCTTGCTGCTACCCCTTTATAATGTCCTGTAGTCTGAACCACACTTGGGACATAGAACAATGAACGTCAGAGCTGAAAAGGACATAAGACACAGAACATAAGTTCTAGAGCAAAACTGAAACCGCAGAGCACAAAGAATCCAGAATATCAATCAGAGCAGGGCAGAACTTTAGGAAATAGAATATAAGAGTCAGAAAGTATCTTAGAACACAGATCATAGAATGTTAAAACTGGAAGGGGCCTTAGAACATAGAACATGAAATGGCAGAGACGGGAGGGGTCTCAAAGATAGCTGAGTTCAGCTCTTTCCCTTGATATGTGAGGAAGATGAGAAAAATGATGCCATAGAGTAGGAAGAGAACTAGGTTAGCAGTCAGCAGACCAGTCTGACTCTAGTCCTAGCTGTCATTGACTAGTACTACCTTGACTAAGTCACTTTTCCTCTAAGTCATAATTTTCTCCTTTGTCAAATAGGGAAAATGATCTCTGTCCAGCCTCCCTCCCTCTCAGAACCGTCATGAGAGTCCACTAAGGGAAGGTGTCTTGTAATTAGCAAGGATACAAGGTGACATCCTTGGGATACCTTTCATTTTGTCCATGTCAAACATGAAGTGAGGGTAGATAGCTACGTGTCATTTAGGCAGCATGAAGCATGTGGCAACACTGCCAGAGGGAAGGAAGAAAGACAAGAGATGAGCTACTGAGGAATCTCCATAATAATCAAGAGGCAACCAATGGGAGGTTGAGCTATGCCCAACCCCAAAGATCCTAAGGCATTGAATCAGGCTTAGAGCTAGAAATGGTAGATTTCATCTAATCCAACCCTTTCATTTTACAGACGAGGAAACCTCGAGGACCAGAGAGGTTGTGATTTGTCATGATCACACAGGTCATGAGTGGCAGAACAGAGCATTCAAACCCAAATCCTCAGATTCCAAATTCATCCCTCTTCCTACTGCGTGTCAGAGCTGGGCACATCCTTATGAGCTCCTAAGGGTCATAGGTTTGGAGTTGAAATAGACATTTCAGATTGGGTGGTTCAATCTCCTCTTATTGTGGAGGTCCAGAAGGAAAGTGACTAACCCGAGGTCATCTCGTGAGTGATCTATCAGTGGCAGAGGGGACTCCAATTTATGCCTTGAGTCCAAATCCAGGGCTCTTGCCCCTACCCTGTGCTGCCTAGCTTTCCTCAGTCTTTCTTCTATAGAAAATCCAGAGACTGCAGGCCTTTGGGAAGGATAAGGTCCTCCTCAGTATCCAAGTCCCCAGAAAAGAATGAACTGTCAATGTTGGACTTTCCGAGGCAGGGGTCCCAGGCTCTGCAGGGTTCCGGAACATCTCCCTTAGCCAACTGTGGGTGGCCATTCCTCAGAAGGAAAAGGGCCTCCTTTCCTGTGTTCTGCCTTCAAACTGGAGCCAAAGGCCTTAGGCTGGTGTGGAAATAAATAAAGGCTGGGACAGAAACAAAGGCATTTGCAGTGGCAGCTCTTTCTGTAAACAGCAGCTTTCCTTTCCAGAGCTGGCCAGGCATATTCCAGGTCTCCCCCTCACCCCATTCCCACCCGACAGGAACTTTGGTTGACTCACAAGTCTTGCTCTATTTCCCTACACTTTGTAGCTGTGTGACCTTGGGCAAGTTGTTTTTCCTCTCTGAATCTTAATTTCCTTCTCTGTAAAATGGGATGATTTTTTTTCCTTTCTAGCCTCCTTCACAGAGGTTATGTATGATTAAATATGAAAATGCCTTGGTCATGGAATATGGAGTGTGAGTCAGAAGAAAACTTAGACTACAGAATGTCAGAGATGGACAAGAACTTAGAATTGTGAGATCATCAGAGCTGAAAGGGACCTGAGAATATGGAATGCAGAATATTCGAGCAGGAAGAAACCCAAGAGCATAGAACACAAATTGTCAGGGTTAGAGGAGCCCGAGAGATCATCTAGTTCACTCCCTCAAAGTCAGAGGAGGAAACTGAGGCCCAGAGACTAGAAATACTTTATCTAAGGTCAAATAATGAGTTGGTAGCGGGAAGGAGTATGCCCCACCTCTGACCCCCAAACACACATACAAATGTATGAATACAAATCATAAAATCTTATTTTTATTTAATACTTTATCCCTGTGGCACATTGGATAGAGGGACGGTCTTTAAACCAGGAAGACCTAGGTTCAAATCCTGTCCTGTAGGAAGTTTCTTGGGGGCACTGACAACATAAATTACTTGCTGAGGGTCAGACAACTGCTACGTGTCAGAGCTAGATTTTGAACCCAGGTCTTCCTGATTCCAAGGAAGATAAAGACATACTATAACTCCAAGTGAGTCACTTTACCTCACTTTACTTCAGTGTACTCTAAGATTAATTGCAGAAAAGGTACATTGGTTGAGGGAGTTTCCTCCCCCTGGGAGTTCCCTTTACCAGTGAAATCAAGGGTGCAGTCCTTATCTCTATCCCTTGCAGTTACAAAGTAGTTCACTCTCACTGCTCCTATGAGATAGCTAGTACCAATTGAGTTCTCCCCATTTTATAGATTAGCATACTGAGACCCAAAAGAGTTGAAGCTACTGGCACTAGGGAGCTGGGTCTGCTGACTCAAAGTCCGATGCTCTTTCCACTGTGGGCACTCCCTCCCCATCCCAGCCCCTCTGCATTCTCGGCCAACATTGCAGTCTACTGGACTGTGATTCAGAGGAGGTTGGACCATGGTGAATGTGATTCTTCCAAAAACAATTTGCAGTGGCAGCCCCTCTGATACCATCTGCAAATTAGTCACCATCCTTTCAATAGGCAGGTTTTATGACTGAACTGTCTGCCCCTCCCATATCAGGCATTAGGTGCTCCCTTGCTGGCTTACTCTGAGACTCTCCCTCCTTCCTTCATCCCCCCTCCCACATAATAACTTGAGGCTGGGCAGGGAAACATATCCTCAGCTCTCTGCCTAAAGTGGAAATATTTGCAAACTCAGCCACTGCCCGAGGTTTCAAGACTTGGAGGAGTCAAGTAGATAAAGGGTACATACAAGCGTGAAGTGGGGAGGAGGGAGGTGGAGCAAGGCATCTCTCTTCAGCCTTAGTCTTTCTTTAAACAAACATCCCCTAACAAACCATCTGTGAGAAGACAGAATTTTAGGATTTTAGGGTTAGACAGCATACTCAGAGACTTTCTAGTCCAACCTAGACTTGAATAGAGATATATTTGGGGAAGTCTAGATTTGTGATTTCATTGATAGAGGGAATTCTTGGTGAGAAAACCCCTTCTGCCAACGTAGACAGAGGCAGGAAGTTTCCTTGGGGCCCTGAGAAGTTAAATGACTTGCCCAAGGTCAAACAACCAATATGTATCTTGAACCCAGGTCTTCCTGATTCCAAGGTCAGCTCTCTACCTATTACACTAGAAAGAAGAGAGAATCCAGGAGCCAGGGGTGGTCAATAGCGTCAGAAGCTATTGAGAAGTCAAGGAAGATGAACATTGGAAAAAAAAAGATTCATGAAATTTGGTGATAAGAAGGTCAGTGGTGGTCCAAGAGAGTGAATAGTGAGTGTAGACTCTGATTGTAAGGGATTCAGGAGAGTGGATAATGGAGAAGTGGAGGAAGCTTGGAACAATGGATATGACCCTGGATTTGGAATTAGATGACCTGGGTTCAAATTCTGACTCTGCCCCTTAATACCTAGGCAAGTCACTTAGCCTTTGTTGGCTTTAGTTCTCTCATCTGTAAGGAAAGGATTAGAGTAGGAGACCTCCAAGGTCCCTGTCAGCTCTACATGATCCCAGGGGCATTCAACATACATAACTTCTCCCATGAAGTTAAGCAATGAAGGGGAAGAGAAAGATGAGGCAAGATGATTGGGTTAGAAGGACCAACATGGCCCAAGGCGGTCCCCCTTGGTACAACTTCCTAGTGTCCATTGCCTGTGTTGATGTGGCTTCCTGGTCACCTAGGGGCAGGAAAGATCCCACCTACAGGAGTTTGTTGATGTGTTTGTTTTTAGACATGAAGAGATCTGAGCATTTACAGGCAGAAGAGAAGGAGCCGGTAGAGAGGGAGGAATTGGAGATGCCTGGGGATGATGCCAGAACAAGGTCTTGGAGGAAGCAGGAAAAAGAGGCATCAAGGTCACAGATGGAAAATTTCATCTCAGTAATTAGCAGGGATATCACTGCCTCTCTAACCATAAGGAAGGAGGGGAGAGATGGTGATGATGCTGAAAAACTGTTAGAATGGCAAAGGGGAGCTATGGAAATTCTCATCATATGGCCACAATCTTCTCTATGGAGCAGGAAGCTAAATTGTCTGCTCTGTGTGTTTCTGGTCAGCTAAGAATGGTGCCAACAAGTTGACTAGACCTCAAAAGAGGAGAATTCATTAAGGGATGGTGGCAGAAAAATGTAGGAGGACAAGAAGGATGCCAGCCCCTCTCCCTGATGCTGTGAGTCAAGGGAGGAGTGTCTATCAGGAGGGAGGGTCTCAGGAGAGGGTCCTGTTTCTGTTAAAGAACAGAGGTGGATGGAACACTGGTTGAAAATTCTGAAGATTTTGGGGAGTTTGTGAACAACACGAGTGGAGTTAGGCAATGGATTGGAATCTGACTGGGTGGTGAGAGGAAGAGGGAGTAATTAGCATAGGGATTAAGGTTCAGCACATTACTGGCACCTAAGGTGGTGAAGCCAGATGGATGGGATTATAGCATGTTCCCTCCATTTAGATTGGCAGAATTACTCCTCCCCAGAGTGCAAGATGGAAATTAGAAATCTGATATTTTAGAGTGTTGGACTCTCTTATGTCTCTTCTCAAGGCATGGTATGGCTCTGTGATTGATGGACCAGGGCCTTGGGGCTCTAGGCTACAGGTATTTAGGCTATATGGAGAGGAAGGGCAAAAGATTGCCCAAAAATTTTGTTGCACCTCCCTGAGGTTTTGCCTATACAACAACCTTGATGGGTGGTCAGCCAACCTTCATTTTTACAGTGTACTGACAAGAGTATTAGCTATGGAGTCAGAGGACTTGAGTTTGAACCCCCTCTCTACTCTTTATTAACTATATGTGACTTAGCTATACATGTAAGCAAATCGCTTGCTCTCTCTCGACCTCAGTTCCTCTATCTGTAAGCTTAAGGGGTTCAACTACATGAACTCCAATGCTCCTTTCAGCTCTGTATCTGTTAGGGGTGGCCACCCATTACTTCAGATTGGATATTGGGGCAAAATGAGGCATTCATCAAAGGAAGTTTACTTAGCCCTAATATAGCAAGGATATGCAACAAGGATACAGCAGCTGTCAGTGTCTTCATTTGGAAATGCACTGATTATCAGTGCAAGATGTGGTGATTCCAATGCTCTTCAGGTATCCACAGAGTATGAAGATCCCCAAATTCATGTGGGTGGGATCTTTTCTGCCTCTCAGTGATCAAGAAGCCACATCAACACAGGCAATGGACACCAGGAAGTTGTACCAAGGGGGACACCTCTTGAGCTTTGTCATCTTTTTTGGGAAAGTTTAGCCTAACCCATGTTGTGGGGAAGAGAAGGACTCAGATAGATACTGGTCCTATCATGGCATCATGAGAAATTTCCAGGAATATGAACTCTCTCCCTCCTGAAAGCCACTTATTCCACTTCTTGAAACTCTAATTAATAAGAGCATAGTGGAAAGAAATAAAAAAACTGTGAAGTTAGAGCTGAAAAACACATTTGTTGTTGTTCAGTCATGTCTTACTCTATGTGACCCATGGACTTTTCTTGGCAAAGATACTATAGTGGTTTGCCATTTCTTTCTCCAGTGTTCTCATTTTACAGATGAGGTAAATAAAGGTTAAGTGACTTGCCCAGAGTCACACAGCTAAGTAATTGTTTGAATCTGGATTTGAACTAAGATCTTCCTGATTCCAAGGCCAGCACTCTATCCATTGTACCACCTAGCTACCCCAAAAGACATCTTAAAAATACCATATCTAACCATCTCCTTTTACAAGTGAGGAAACTGAGGCACAGAGAGGTTAAATGAATTACTCAGGGTCACACAACTGGTAAGCATCTGAGGCAGGATTTAAACCCAGGTTTTCCTGACCTCAACTCCAGCACTGTCCACTATACCTCAAGTTGGACTCAGAGACCACAAGATCTGGATTCAAATCCTGCTTCTGCTACATATTGGTTATGTTGTGACCTTGGATAATTCATAACCTCTCAGTGTCCCCAATCAAATCTCAAAGGCCATATTTTGAAGAGCAAGCACCTTCACTACATTGGTGAAGGGAGTTTCTTCGTTGGGTCTTCCTTATACCAATGAAATCACAAGTTTGGTTCAAAAAGATGATCAGGTAGTTTTTCCTTGTATTGAGACTAAGTCTGCTTCTTTGCAGCTTCTACTCTTTGCTCCTAGTTCTGCCTTTTGGGGCAAAGCAGAACAATCTTTCTTCCATGTGATGACCTGTCATATACTGGTAGATAGCCATCACCTTCCCCACTAAATCTTCTCTTCTCCAGGCTAAACTCTGCAGTCAGTCCCAAGTCTCATACAGCTTAGCTAATAAATAGCAGAGTGGGGATTCAGATGCAAGTTTTCTAACTCCAAATCTAATCCTCCTGTCAGTTCTCCTTCCACTCCTCATGTTGCATGATTTCCCAGCCTCTTACCATCCAGATTGCCTTCCTCTGAACACTTTTGAGCTTGTCAATGTCTTTCTTAAAATGTGGCATCCAGAATGGAACACAGATTCCTGATGTGAGATGATTAGGGAAGGCAGGTGTGTGAAAGGACAACACATGATGGTAGGCCTATCACCTTTCTTGATCTGTACGCCGTGTCTCTCAATGCAGCCGGAGATGGCCCTAGCTTTTTTTGCCTACCAGGTCACATTATTGATTCATAATAAGCATCTCTTCTGCTACAAACCCTGGGGCATTTTCATGAGAACTGTTCTCCAGTCAAACTACTTCCATTTTATGTTCCCAAAATTAAAAATAAAACAAAACAATTCAGCTGCTGGAGTTTTAGCACTTAGCACTTTTAAACATCATCTGGTAGATTCAGTATATGATGTAAGCTTCTAAGAATCCTTATCTTGTCATATAAAATGTTAATCGTTTCTCTCAGGCCCCATCAGTATAGTTCAATACAACATCAAATGCTGACTAAATGCAAAGGTCTACACCAGGAGCTGTAGATACAAAGAGAAAATGTGATACAGTCTTGCTTTAGAGACAGAATATGACATATACACTTGTTAGTATAACTCCAAGCGGATGGGGCAAAGGACACATCTAGCGAAGGTACAGTTATCCCTTCCAAATCATGACTCTCCTTATCACATTTGTGATAGATCAGGGGTTGGCATAAGAAATTAAATGGGAATTTTGGGGGAGTTTTGTGAAAGCCACAGATGACTGGAAAGACCAGTAGATGACACAGAGCCTGTGACCAAATACTTAACCCAAATTTTAAAATAAGGTATTGAAAACACCCCATGAAAGAAAAAAGAAAAGATTCACCCTTCTTCTCTGGTATGAAAGGAGGGCCAAAAAATTTTACAGAGATTTTCCAGATTGCAGGGGCCAGGAATGTGGAAGAGAGAGTTGTAACTCTAGGACAATTTGAATAGAGACACAATACTTTTTAACTGGAGAAGCCAGAGAAGGCTCCACAGAGAACATGGGACTTCAGCTAAAGCTACAAGGGTAAGGATTCTGAAAAGTGGAGATGAAGAAAGAGTGTGTTTCAGGCATTGGGGCAACTAGCATTAATGCAGAGAGGCTAGCGATGGATGGGATATTGAGTTAGGGAAAATAGTGAGTAATCTAATTTGACTGAAATAGGAAGTGGGGTAATGGAAAATAAGGATGGAAAGTCAATGTGGTAGCCCAGGGAGAAAGTTCTACAGCTGAAATTAGGCAGATCTAATTTCAAAGTTAGTTTTAAACATTTAGTAGCTGTATGACCCTGGGTAAGTCACTTAACCTCTCTGTGCTTCAGTTTCCCAATTTGTAAAAGGGGATAAGAATAGCACCTATCTCCCATGGTTGTTATGAGGATAGAAATTAGTTAATATTTGTGAAGTGCTTTGTAAACCTTAAAATGCTTTATAAATACTAATTATTGTTATTATAGGTAGCTCCAGATTGAGTAGGCGCTTAAGCATCAGGCTAAGAAGTTTGTATTTTATTCCACAGGCAGCAGGAAGCCACCAAAGATTTTTGAGGAGAGGAGTGACATGATCAGGCTGGTTCATGAGGGACATTATTTTGGCAATTGTGTAAAGAATGGTTTAGAGAGGCAGTGAATTTACAATTACAATAGTTCAGGCAAATGGTCATGGAAGTGAAAAGTCAGGTGATAACATTATGAATAAAGCAAGCAGTTCTCAAAGTGTGGTCCTTAGACGCCTGGGGATTCCCAAGAAAACCCTTTCAGGAGGTCTGCAAGGTCAAAATTATTTTCATCAAAATGCTAAAATGTTATTTACCTATTATGAGTCTCTTCTTTTTCCCATTTGTGTGAGGCTGGACATTCTTCATATATTTCAACGAAAACAACATATCACAACATATTAAATACAGAACCAGCTAGGAAAATTTTATTCTATTACTCTATTCTAATAAGCCAGATACTAAACAGATTTGCAAAAATATGTAAAACAATACCACTCTTCAGATTAATTTTTTTTAGAAAAGATAGTAGTTTTCATCAAAAAGTTATTTATGTTAACATGTAATGAGTTTGTTATTTTTAATAAATTAATAAATATTTTTAAAAATGTATCAGTTTAAATTTCTAAAATGATAAATATTATAAATATAACCCACATAAACAACAACTTTTTGAGGCCTTCAATAATTTGTAAGAGTATGAAAGGATCCTCAGAGAAAAAAACTGAAAATCTCTGGAATAGAGACTAGGAAATAGAGTTAAGATGTAGCCAATGTTGTGCTGGCAAATATTGAACAACCAGGTATCCCGGAACCACACACTTTTAAGTTTATCTGTATTATTAATAATTTGTTCTCTGCTTTCTTAAGTCTAAACAATTTACAAAACAATAAATCAAGCCCTAATTCAAAGTATTTGCTGATTTGCAAGGTATGAATGCTCACAATGAAAATTTAACGATATGCTCTCATGAGCTGGAGCACCCCCTTGCATGTAGCAATAGAACACGGCAATTATTAGGTTATAGATTATGGCAAATGAAGGAATGAGGAGTCAAAGATTCTTTGTCAAAAGCCCTGAAGTTCTCAGTATGAAGGGTGATGAAAAGACAGTGATGCCATAAGCAGAAATAGAGAAGTTGGAAGGAAGGGCACATTTAACAGGGAAATAAGGATTTTATTTTGTTGAGTTTGTAGTGCTGGCAGGGCATTCAGGTGGAGCTGTCCAGCGGGTGGTTGAAGATTTGGGAATTGACACACTAGAGAGAGATTAGGACTTAATAAAAATTGAGCCTGTGGGAGCAGATGAGACAATTTAAGAGGAGGATGTAGAGAGGGAAGGGCAACAGCCCTATCCTTTCTTTGACCCTTCTCTTGCCTCAAATGGAGCTATAAAATCCCACTCTGTTGTCCTCACTATTTGTTGCCAAGCTTTAATTTAATCTGAACTTTAGCCCTCTGGACAATTTTCTCAAAGGAATTGTCCTGCTTTTATATTCATCCTTTATTACTTGCTCTTGATTTCAACTTTACTATGTGTGTTTAAAAAAATAAAAACTAAGCTAGTTAATCTGGATCCCTGAGTCAATGTGACATAATGAATGGAGTACTAGAATGGAGTCAGAAGAGTCTGGATTCAAATCTTGACTCTGCCACAAATTAACTGTATGATCTCAATCATATCACTTCACCTCTCAGCCTGTTTCCTAATTTGTAATATGGGGATATGAATACATGTGTCATTTACCATGTGAGATTGTTGGGAGGCTCACGTAAGCTCATGTGTGTTAAATACTATATAATTTAAAAATCTTTGGTCTGGACTTGTGATCTCACTGGTGCAGGGAACTCCTAGTAAGGGAATTTCCTTTACCAATGAATGTCAGCAACAGTTATGCAATTTATAGTCCTAGAATTGTTTAGGACATTGAAAGGTTAAGTGACCTGACCAGGGTCACACAGCCAGGATGTGTCAGAGGTAGGACTTGAATCCATATGTTCCTCCCTCTCAAGCCACATTTCTGTTTGCTATATGATCAGTCATTATTCACATTGGTTTCTTTAGACAAATCCTCCACCCTCCTTTTTGTTTTTTTAACCTCATTGTAATTTTTTCTGTTTGAGCCTGTAGCCCAAATCTCAAAGCCCATTGGTATGGGGTTCTCTCATTGATGGAGAAGAATGCCAATATAGGGTTGAGTTGTCAAGAGAGGGAGAGAGGAGAGCTCTGCCCTCTTTAGACTTTCTTCAAGTTTCTTCAGTGTCTTTGAGTTCTGCGGTTGATTTGAGTATTCCTAGTGTCTAAGTTTGAGAAAAAAAGATGGACAATGCCAACCCCACTTCAGGTTGCTAAAGGAAAAGACTCTAGGAAGAAGTTGACATGGGGGAGCTTGTCAGTCTCCACCGTGTTCCCTCCCTTAGCTTGCTATTCTAGAGACTTTAATAAGTTCCCCTTGGGTGAGATCTGAAACTCCCTTGGTTGAGCAGAGTTTCCTCACTCCTAATGAGAAAGCTCCTTCACCCTCTACTACCTGGTATATGTTCTCCTATGTATACTTTATCTGATTTTTATCTTGCTATCAACTTGAACAAATGGATTTCTTTGCTACTTCCTCTATCTTCATTGTGGAACTGCCATTCACTGGGAGGGGGGTCAAGCCTTGGATATAAAGCTTGAGTCTTCTTTTCTCCATTAAAGAAATAATAATCAGATGTTTAGATTAAACCTGAAACTACACCCCCTACATTAACAATATTTAAGGGAGCAGATAGCTATAATTCTAGCACAGTATCCTCTCTCTGAGGAGAGCAGAGTGGTTAAGCTTCAGGTCCCAACGCCCTATTCCTCCTCCTGGCAGAAAAAGAAGTTTCTTTTGGAGAAAGGGAGATGGAAAAGAGTCTAGAGATGTCTATTCTACACCCTTTGAACCACATAATGACACCCCCCCATACTGCATGTGGGGCACAGCCTTCACTACATGTCATTACAATTTTATTCTCGAGACCTTTCCCTCCCTCCCATATAGAATTTTTCAAAGGATCATAGATTGATCATAGGATAATACATTTAGAGGTGGAGGGGACCATCTATTCCAATCCTTTCATCTTAAACATTTGGATGTTCAGGCTCAGAAGGGCTAAATTGTCCCAGGTCATACAGGTCATAAGTCATAGAACTTACATTTAAACCTAGGTCTTCCAGTTGCAGGAAGCTAAGTGGTGTAGTAGATAGAGTGCCAGGTCTGGAGTCAGGAAGACTCATCTTCCTGTGTTCCAGTCTGGCCTCAGACACTCACTAGCTGTGTGACCCCAGGCAAGTCACTGAACCCTGTTTGCCTCAGTTTCCTTATCTGTAAAATGAGCTGGAGAAGGAAGTGGCAAACCACTCCAGCATTTTTGCCAAGAAAACCCCAAATGAGGTCACAGAGAGTCAGGCATGAACAATTGAACAACTGAACAACAACAACAACAACAACCACCACCTCCGGTTCCAAAGCCAGCCCCCTCTCCATCATCCCACCCTGGCTATCTTTAGTCTGTGAGATCTTACCTGTCCTCAAAACACTTTGAAATGTATTTCCTGAAAATCTAGGGCATTCGTCATGCTACCTTTTCTTCTCTACATAGTCTTAGATGGAGTGGGCATCTTCCCTCAAGTTTCCCCATCCTTTCCCTCATTGGTCCAAACTAGTTGCAGAAGAGCAGTTCCTTTTCATCACTCATCACAGGGAGTTTGCAGAGCATTATCAAATCAGAGGATTTAAGACTAGAAGGGAACTGAGAGATCAACTAACTCAATCCACTCATTTTACAGATTAGGAAACAGAGGTGCAAATCAAGGAAGCAGCTTGCTCATGGTCATGCAGATAGCAAGCAACAGAGCCAAGATTCAAACTCAAGTTCTCTGATTCCAAATCAATGCTGTTCCTACTATATTTAGGATATATTGACTCATTCAATGAACATTCAACGTTAACTCTAGTTACCATAACACAAGCCAGCCTGTGGGTATACAATAAGAGAAGTATAATTGTTTATCACTGAGCAATGCAAATATTAAAGTACACATAGATCTCATCCTGAAGGCGCACACAATCCAGTAGAGGGATGGAACACAAACATATTAATGCACACTATTAACATGGCAAGAAAATAAGGATGGTTCAAAAACTAAAGTTATGCAAAATCTTAGGAAAGAAAGGTCACTTTGAGGTGGGGATGTTAGGGAAGGCTTCCTGGAAGCAGTGGCATTGGAGTGGTGCCTAAAGGAGAGGTAAGATTTCGACAGTCAGAGATAAGAATGAAATGCATTCCAGGAGCAGCCTAGGTCAAGAAATGGAAGCCGGAGTATGTGGCACATATCTGAGGAGAAAGCAGACTGGTTTGATTGAAGAATAAGGTGCAAGAGAGGAAGGCTTTGAAGATAAGAATTTCTATTTTATGTGTCCTAAAAACAGTCCAGGTAAAAGTCACAAAAATCAAACCTGCATGATCTCTACTTTTTTTAATACCTTCTTTAACACTTATAATTCATGGTCAAAAAAATCCCAAAGTTAGAAAGGACTCAAGTAAATATCTAGTTCAACCTTTAAATCCATGTCAAAGTGCTGTTTTCGAAATGACAAATTTTATACATAGAATTATGAAGCTATATAATTCATGGTATTCTAGTACTTCACTAGTGTACTTTTTCTTTCAATTATCTCATTTGAGAATGTTAGAACTCTAAGAGATTTTAGAGCATGGAATTTCATAGTGGAAGTGAGTTCCGCATATAGAACATAGAATGTCAGTATTGGATGGGCTCTTAGAACATGGAACCTAGAATGTCAGGTCTGGAATAGACTTAAAAGCATAGAATACAGTATGTTTACTATTAGAACCTTGCCTCTGTATGGCATCATAGTGGCTCACATTAGTTTATTTCCTGATTATAACAAGCATCATATCTATTGCCTCATTTGATACTTGTGAGTGTGATGGGTGCAAGTGCTGTTATCTGTATTTTATGCATAAAGAAAGTGAGACCTCAAGACGGGAAATGATTTGTTCAAGGTCACATAGTGACTTTGAGGCACTCTGTGTTTTGAACTCCTGACTCCCAGTCCAGGGCTCTGTCTTCTGCTCCATGCTGCCTCTGTTGTTTGTTTTTTTTTTCTGGTTAATTAAACTCTGCACCCTTTTCAATCATAATTCCATCTAATTTCCATTTCCACCTTTTGAATATGGTTTCCTTCCGTCCCTAGTGGCCTTGCCTTTGGGTGGAGAATTTTACACTATAGCACCTTCCTTTCCAGATATATATTCTTACATCCTCAAGTAGGGTTGGTTTCTGGTTCATCTTGTTCTTTGGCAACTTTTCTTTGCTCATTGGGATACAATATTGATCTTACCCAGTTTGACCCTTTCAGGGAATATTTAGCACAAATAGGGTGGGGCATGTTCTTTTCTTTGTGGCAGGGGACATGTGGTGGTTTGTGAGGGTGCCAGAGTCTAATTGTGTTCTAAGTCAACATGACTACAATCTAATAAAATGCCACCAGGCAAAATGTTGTACATAAGTTATAGTTTAGAAAGAGGTTCTCAAACATTTTGGTTTCAGAACCACTTTACACTCTTAAAAATTATTGGGGATCCCCTAAAGAGCTTTTGTTTATGTGATTGTATCTATTAAAATTTAAAGTATTACACAAAACATCTTAGCAATACAAATGAAAGTAGCTGTGACATTGTGGACTTCCTGAAAGGATCTTGGAGACCCCTCAGGATTCTTATACCACCTTTTGAGAACTGCTGGTTTAAAGGAAGAAATAGCCAGGTTTCTCATAGCAAATAGATGTTTCTCAATTTTAACTCCCTCTTTTCGTCCTTCCCTCCTTCCTTCCTTCCTTCCTTCCTTCCTTCCTTCCTTCCTTCTTTCCTTCTACTTATCCATCATAAAACATTTATTAAACACCTACTTTGCTAAGAGCACAGTACTAGGCACTGTGGGAAGTAAAGGTTTAGATGAAATATATAGTCTGTCCTCATGAAGCTTACAGTCTATTAGAGGGTTGACACACAGATAAATGTAATCTTTATATCACATGGTAAACAATCAGAGAGGTTTGAAACAATGTTTTGTGCAGTTGGAAAGGGAAGGTCATTAATAGCCTGAAGTATCCTTCTTAGAGGAGGTAGCATTTGAGCATAGGGAACGGCAGGAGCAAAAACAAAGTGGTAGTAATTTTTGTATAAAAATATAATTCTTCATTAAAATAAAACCATAATTTGCTCAACTCTAATTTGTTGTTCTAAGGGATATACAATATACTTGAGAGGAAACATGGTAGGTACAGTGGATTTGAAATCAGGAGTCTTGTATTCAAGTCTCAAATCTAGAATCCTAAAAGCAGAAAATCTCAGAATTGGAAGGAAGGTTAGAGAGCATCCAATCCAATCTTCTATGCAACATTCCTAACAATTAGGCTCCAATAGAAGACCTACAGTGGTAGAGAACTAACTATTTTTTTTGGTTAGGCAACGGAATTAAGTGACTTGCCCAGAGTCACACAGCTAGTAAGGAGAACTAACTATTGGCCAAGGCAGCCCATTCCACTAAGGAATGGTTTTAATTGGTCTCTGGGGGTGGGGGGGGACAGAAGGCCTTTACCCTTACAGCATGGTTTTTTGCTGAACATTGTGAACAAAAGAGTAACCAAACTCCCTCAGATTTGAATGAAACAAAGAGAAAGTAGGAGAAGTCGGCAGGATTATTTGAAAGAGACATTCAAAAAAGCCAGTTAAAGAGCCTCCACTTCTCCAAGTGGTTAGTAGCCAAGAACCAGTTTCAGAATGCCTATGCATGCTTCACCATTCCTCCACAGCATTTTCCTTATTGAGCATCATTATTCTCCCAGAAGCCATCGTCTTAGCATCCTGCATGTAGAGAGGTTGCATAAGCTGAGTAAGTTGATGGAGTCTGCGCATTTGCTAGGCTCCTATTACATACAAGTGCTCACTCAAATCTTTCTCAGAAACTTGACTGGAGAGGACTCTAAGATCATGGAATTTACCAGCCCAAGAGATGGCAACATTCATGGCAGTGGTGTAGTTTCAGGGAGGTCCCTGTAGAAACATATAGAAGAAGTAGATGTATGCTTTCCCATGTGTCTTGGAAGGGAGTTCATAGACAATGTTCCTGACCCCCACCCTCCTGTTCAGAGGAGGAAGAATCTTGATTTCCTAGGCAGAGTGCTATTAGGATCAATCCATCTAGTCAGAGAAGGAAGATTTCTTGGGAAGTGCTCCTGTGGGGGTTGCCTCATAAATCATGTCTCTTGGGAAAAGAAGATTTCCCCACCTAGCTCCATAGCCGAAAGATTAAAACTATAACATGGGTTGAGGGAGAGATTGGGACATCGCCACGTGTTTAGTCATAGAGATGGTAAAACATACAAGAGAACCAGGATTTGAATCTGTGTCCTCCCTGGCTCCACATTCAGCATTTGTTTCTATTGTACCCCACTGCATTCCAATGTTTCTGTCTCTAACACAAGTTCAGAGTGAATTGTTTACTAAAGGTCAAAGGGAGCCAGAGATCAGGATGTGTTTACTCAGTTATGAGTTAGTGAGAAAACACCAGCTTGTGCTTAGGCATATTCCTTTCATTTTTGCTCTGTCATCTAAAACTGTTTACATTATAGCAATAATAGTGATTCATGTTTATTTAGCACTCCGTGATTACTGTGAGGGATTCAGACAGTAAACGTCCAATGGTAAGGAGAGTTACGTTTTGGTTGATGGTGGTGAAGATATTCTATGGTCCTTTATGTGATGCATTATAGGGTGCCTTAAGCTTTGCAAAGTGCTTTACCTATGTTAACTCATTTGTTGAGGAGCTTCAAAGTGTGTTTTCCTTCTAAGCAGCATCAAAACAACAGGATGGCACTGTAATTCTCTGAGGGATTATGTCGAACTCTGAGAGACAGGGATTTCATCAGCACATCATTGGATTGCCCCTCGGGACTCTCAAGTTCTGTTTCAGAGGTGGGTCCTCAAGTTCAGAGGTGGGTCCTCTCCTCATCCCTAAACCCAACAGTTAAATTGCTTCTAAAAAGAATAAAGCTATGATCCTGGAGTTTTTACTTAGACTTCCAGGAAAATGAAGAAAAAATAGTTTCACCTTGGTTCATTCCAGATATCTGATCACCTACCATTATCCATTCCATTCAGTACATGTTGATGTGCTTATGGGGAGTTTGTGCCCCTCAACAGTTCCACCCCGGGCCACAAAAGACACTCTTCTCCTAAGTTTTTCTTTAGCACATTCAAAGTCATATTCTTCCTCTACTTTTCTTCTTCCTCACATCCCTGCTACTCCAATTACAGATTAGCCCTTTCTCCTGACTTGTCACTAGCAGTACTATCCTCCCAATCCTTGAGACTTTAAAACTTGTGGCTATATTTTACTCTGTGCTCTCCCTTAGTCCAAACTTCAGTAGTCATCAAGTTCTGCTGATTTTCCCTTCATAGTATCTTTCTCTTCTAAACCCTCCTCTCCACTCCAAGAGACACTGTTCTTGTTCAACATCTTAACTGATCTTCCTGCCTCTGGTCTTTCCCCTTACAAGCCATCCTGAAAACAGCACAATCTGCCAAATAAGCAACTCAGACAATTTTCCTTCCTGTTCAAATAGCTCCCTCTTGCCTATAGGATAAAATGCAAACTTCTTAGTTTGGTATTCAAGACTGTCTAGGATCTAGTTCCAACTAGAATCATAGCATTGGTAGAGCTGGAATGGCCATTGGAGATTTTCTGCTCTAGCCTGACCCTGACTTGCTTACATTCTCTTTCTCCTCTCTAATTTAACAAATGGGACAACTAAGACTCAGAAAGGGGCACAGCATTGGAAATATTTGATGCTGGGAGATCAGAGTTTGAATTCTAGCCCTGTTACTTACTAGTTGTGTGACTTTGTACAAGTCCCTTTACCTCTATGGGCCTCAGTATGACTCTCTGTAAGAGGAGTGGACTAGATCATTTATAAAATCCCTTCTAGCTCTCAAACTATGATGGATGAAATACATGGCTTTTTCAGCACTGACAGTAGAGGGTTTATGTTAAGTCTTCAGAGCTGGAAGGGACCTCAGAGACTATTTAAGCTGATTTGAACCTGAAACTGACCAAAACTAACCAGGTTCTAGTAAAATCAAATTTAACTTGAACCAAATACCTAACAGGTGATCAATTCAGCTTTTGTTTGATGACATCTAGTGAGTGAGAAGATACTTCCTATGGGGCAGCACGTTCTATTTCTAGATAGCTTTAACTGTTAGAAAGAATTTTTTTTTAATATCAAGTCTAAACCTGACTATACAACTCCACCCACTGCTCCTAGCTCTGCCTTGTTTGGACCGAAAAGAAGCACAATCCTTCTTCCACACAATAGCCATTACAATATTTGAATATAGCTGTTGTGTTCCCTGCCCCTTAGTCTTCTCTTCTCCAGGTTAAACATTCCTTTTCCTTCTATTCATCTTCCTCTGGCATGATTTCAAGATCCTTCTCCATCATGGTTCCCCTCCTTGAAATATTCTCTTATTAATCCATATCTTTATTAAAATATGGCTTTCATAATTGAATACAATATTCCATATGTATTCTAACTAGGGCAGAGCAGAGTGGCAATATCACCTCTCAGGTCTTGGATATTATGTCTCTCAGTATAGTCTACAATAATCTTATGTTCATTTTTGGGCTATGATATCATTCTCTTAAGTCTTATCAAACTTTCAGTCCACTAAAATCTCCAGTCTTTTTCCATTTAAAATGGTCTCCCCCCACTCCTCTGTAATTCCATACCTGGACTATGATTGTTTGAACCCAAGTATAAGACTTTACATGAATCCATATTATATTTAACCTTATTAGATCTGTCACAGTGTTCCAGCCCATCAGATTATTTTGGGTCTTGGACCTGTTGTATAATGTGTTAGCTAATTCCTCTAAATTTGAGTCACCTGAAAATTGGATAGGGGTGCCTGTACCATCTATGTCGTTATCCAAGTAGTTGATAAACAAACATGTCAAAGAGCACAAGATCAAGGACAAATTCCCTGGTATCAAGGGAAATACTTTTTTTTAGAGTGGGAAAGAATCTTAAATCAGATCTCAAACTAGATTGCAAAGCATTAGTTATCAAAATGATTTGGTTCTAGTTTTAAAAAAAAAGGGAGCTTGATTAATGGAACCTATTGGGTACAAAACAAACAGAAGCAAATAAAATTAGGATAGTGTTATCTAAACCCAAAGAACCTTGCTATTACAGCTATAGCTAAGAAAACTAGAAAGCAGTCTGACAGAAATAAGTTATAAATCATCATCTTATCCTATATACTAAGTTAAGTTCCATTGGATAAATTGTTTAGACACAAGAGGGTAACATCAGAAAAAAAAATTAGAAGAGTAAAGAAGAAATTACCTTTCAGATCTATGTAGCTGAAGAGTTAATTATTAAACAAGGATAGAGATAATCATAGAGAATAAAATGGGCAATATGGGTTACATAATTTTAAAAAAATTTGCACAAACAGAACAAATGCAGCTAAAATTAGAAATGAAACTAGTATGCAAAAAAGAAAAAAATCTTTGCAGCAAGTTTATATTATAAAGGTCTCATATCAAAGATATATAAGGAACTTAATTCAAATTTACAAGAAAAAGAACTATTCCCCAGTAGATTAATGGTCAAAGGATCTAAACAGGCAGTTTTCAAAGGAAGAAAGCCAAGCTATCAATAATCATATGAAGAAATGTTCCAAATGCTAATAATTAGAAAAATGAGGTTCTACTTCACATGCCTCAGGTTGGCAATGAAGAAAAAAAATGAAAATGAAAGTTGTTGGAGGGGACACAGGAAAATATATACAATAATGCATTTTTGGTGGAGCTGTGAATTGGTTCAGGCATTCTGGAAAAGAATTTAGAATTTTGTCCAAAAAGTCACTAAATTGTGCATACCCTTTGCCAGCCATACCACTACCAGTCTTACTCCGCAGAAGGATCAAAGAAAGAGGCAAAAGACCCACATGCATAAAAATATTTATAACAAACTCTTTTGTGGAGACAAAGAACTAGAACTTAAGGAAGTGAACATCAGCTGAGGAATAGCTAAATAAAGTATTGTATATGAATGTAATGAAATATTATTTCTCTGTCAGAAATTATAAAAGGGTCAATTTCAGAAAAATCTAGAAAAACATGTGTGAATTGATGCAAAATGAAGTGAGCAGAAGCAGTAGAACAATTTATGCAATAATAACATTATAAAGTAAAACAACTTTGAAAGACTTAAGACTCTTATTAGTGTGATGACCAACTAGGATTGCAGAGGACTCATGATCAAATACTCTAGATACCTTCTGATAGAGAGTTGATGAACTCAAGATGCAGAATGAGACATACATTTTCAGACATGGACAATATGGGAAGTTGTTTTGCTTAACTGTGCATAAGAGTTACTAAGTCTTTGTTTTTCCTTTTTTTTTTCTTTTTTTCCATTGGGGGGAGGATGGGATGGAGATGGGACAGGGATAAGATGAAAAGAAAGGAAGGAAAGGAAACAAGGAAGGAAAGAAGGAAGGTAGGAAGAAATAAAGAGAGCAAAAGAAGAGAGAGTAAGGAAGGAAAGAAAAAAGGAAGGAAAGGAAGAAAGAAGGAAAGAAAGAGAAAGAGAAAAAAGAAGAAAAGAGGATTACTGAAGCATCTTTTTAAAAAAATGCACAGAACAGAAGGAGGACAGAAAAGAATCATAGACAAATAGTGTGGCTTTGAAAGTTACATTTTGAAATGCATATATATTACATATATTTGCATACAAATTTGTATACAAAATAAATTTGCATTCATATATTGCATATATGTTATCATTACATTATACATAAATAAACAGCATATTATAGATGTATCTAAGGTTTTATGTACAATTTTATTTTGTTCTAGTATGTATATAGAAATTCCTATTTTATTTGGTGTTTGTTAAGTTCAGAAGAAAAAAGTTTTATTAATTTAAAAGCACATTTTAAGATAATCATACTACTATTTGTGTGTGGTCACTCAACTAACTATGAATCCTCTTAGCTGTACTATCATCTGACTCCATCTCTCTACTTTGTGTACAAGTATAGCTCAAGGGACTTCATTAAATGCTTTCCCAAAATGTCAGTGATCTCTATGTATACCATCCCTGTTCTAAGCACCCTATCAGAAAAAGGAAACAAGGTTGGTCTAGAATGACCTGTTCTTGATGAAGTCATGCTGACTCTTCATGATCATCACTTCTTTTTCTAGAAGCTCATTAATCATGATTCCTTTAATAACATGCTTTCGAATTTTGTTAGAAACTCAGTCAAGTTCATTAGTCAGGTTTTTACAGAGTCCGCTAGCTATCCCTTTTGAAAAATTGACCCGGGATTTGTCTTTCCTTTTCCTAGCCAATGGCATCTCTCATTCTTCACTGTCTTTCAGCTGTCACTGACAGTGGCTCCTCAGGCACACATACCATTTCTTTCAGTATTTTGGGTTGTAGATTATACTTGATCGCTCAAATTTATCATGGACAGTTAGTTATCTTTTTACTGTATTTTTACTTATTTGAGTTTTCCTCCAACTGTAGCTACTTTGGTTCTGCCTTTCTTTGTACCTCCAAAAGTTAGCAGAATGCCTAGCACATAGTAGGTGCTTAATAAATGCTTGTAGAGTGATTAATTCTATCCTTTTAGGAACAAAGACTATTCTTTCTACCTGAGAAAACAGAAACGAAATCAAGTACAGCAACAAAATTCTGAGCTTCCATTGTTTGTTACCATCCCATTCCCTTCACTGTCTTCCTATTTTCCTCAGTATAGCTAACCACCCCTTTTTGTTGTCCTTGGCACAACCTTTGACAGCTTCAGCTCTTCTGCCTGACAATGTTCTTACAAGTCCATGCCCCACTTTTTTATTCCTCCTCCATTACCTGCCCTACTTTCCTTGAGTTGTATGTCAAAAGACAGCATCACAAGAAGCCTCTCATTTAAATGCCACTTCAAGCACTGACTATGCATATGATTATTCAGAAAGCATTTAGCTTTGCAGAAAATCAGTTTCCTCAATTGCAAAAATGAAGATAACATACTTATGCTATTTGCTTCATGGTGTTATTATGAGGCAAGCATGTTGCAAGCCACAAAGTGTTATATAAAAGATAATTGTTGTTATGTCTTTTAAAAATGTAAAGTTGACCAATGAGTTCTTTGCTTCTTCACTTTGGTTTCTTTGCACAATTGCTCCTCTTTCTCCTCAGAATTGTTTGTCTTTGTTTCTTTAATATGTCATCATTTATGGGTGGTCTCTGTCTCTCTTGGTTTTTTTCCCTTTTTAATATTTTGTTTTTTCCAATTACACATAAAAACAATTTTCAACATTTGTACTTTAAAATATTGAGTTTCAAACTCACTCTCTCCCTCCCTCCCACCCCTCCCTCTTCCCTAAGATAAGCACTTTGATATAGGTTGTGCATGTGCAGTCATGCAAAACTTATTTCTATATTAGTCATGTTGTGAAACAAAACACAAACAAAAAAAATGAGGAAAAGAAGTAAAAAAAATTATGCTTTGATCTGTATTCAGACTCCATCAGTTCTCTCTCTGGAAATGGATAGCATTTTTCATTATGGGTCCTTTGGAATTGTCTTGGATCAATGTCTTGATCAGAATAGCTTAGTATTTTACAATTGACCATCCTTACAATATTGCTGTCACTGTGTACAATGTACTTCTTGTTCTGCTCATTTCACTTTTCATCAGGTCATGTAAATCTTTTCAGGTTTTTCTGGAAGCATCCTGCTTAGAATTTCTTATAGCACAATAGTATTCCATGATAACCATATACCATAGCTTATTCAGTCATTCCGCAGTTGATGGGCAGCCCTTCAATTTTCAATTCTTTGCCACCACAAAAAGAGCTCCTATAAATATTTTTGTACATATAGGTCCTTAACATTTTTTTAATCTCCTTTGGATACAGACCTAGTACTGGAATTGCTGGGGTCAAAGGGTATGCACAGTTTTATAGCCCTTTGGGCATAGTTCCCAATTGCTCTCCAGAATCATTGAAT
The DNA here is from genome assembly GCF_900497805.2 of Vombatus ursinus. Lineage (NCBI taxonomy): Eukaryota > Metazoa > Chordata > Mammalia > Diprotodontia > Vombatidae > Vombatus > Vombatus ursinus. The sequence continues at coordinate 2,489,794 of NW_020954641.1, read as the reverse complement.
CACTTCACAACTCCACCAACAGTGCATTAGTGTCCCAGTTTTCCCACATCCCTTCTGAAATTTGTCATTTCTCTTTTCTGTCACATTACCCAACCTGATTCCCTGTCTCTCTCTGGAGCTGGCTTTCCCTGCACAATTTTGGTCTATCGGATCCTATCTATCCTTCGTCTGAACCCTGTGAAATATACTTTCCCAGACCATGTCCAATGTTCTTATCTTACAAAAAAGATGAGAGTCAACTCTTCTGCAAGAGTCCCATCAATTCTACTTTGGTGACCTATTTCTCCTTGGTGAGAATATGGCTTGGAATAGCAGTTCCTCTCATTGGTTTCTCCTCCACCTTTTGAAAAATTAAGTGACCATTAAGGCAAATAAGAAAATTATTAGCTACTCTCTCTAGCAGAGAGAAGAAGAGAGAGAAAGACAGAGACAGAGAGACAGAGACAGAGATTTCTGAAAGATGTTAATACAGTTGGAGACTTGCATCACTACCATATCATGTCTCCATGACATTTCTGTGATCTGTTCCCCAAATTCCTTAACTATTTCCGTTGTGTCCACTCAGTTTGTAATATGATGATAATATCACCTCTATTTCTACATTTACTGATTTTTGCCCAGATGCTCTCCATACCCATATCTTTACCTACATATCACATTCCTGGATTTTCTCACACAAATATGTCTTCTTAAATATGTTTTGGAATTGGGGAAAGTAGTTAAAACTATCCAGATATTCAGTTCCATAAACATTGCAACTCTCTCTCACCTCACTTTACTTACAAACAAAGCATAATCTTTCAGAGCCATTTTTCCACTTCTAGGTCCCATTCTGCCAAATCTCAATGATACCCATCAGATCAAATTTACCTCTCTGTGTCCTTGTGTTCAACTCGTCTTTGGGTATAGATGTAGTATATCACCTCTCCATCAGGAGCTGGGTAGCATCTTTTATCATGGTCCTTTAGAACCATGGTCATTGATCAACGTATTAAAGACCTTCAAAACTTTTTTTCAACATTGGTGTTATAGAGTAAATTGTTCTTCTCTGGAGAGTGGAGAGGGATTCCTTTAATCTTTCTACTTTGTTTTCTGGGACATATGTCTATACTTGGCCATGGCAGAAAGATAAACGTTGTTCGTTCTCCATGTCACTTGCAAAATTTACTTTGCTCTTCATGCTTTTTAGATATCAGATCCACAGTCCTTTATTATTCTGAGGTTCCTGGAAGGCACCTCAGAATATATATCCTATATTTTACATTTTAAGGCCCTTTCTAGCTCAAACATTCTATATTTTCTACTCTAAGGCTCCTTCCAGCTGTAACATTATATAACGATGACCTGGGCAATAATTAAATTGGCTTTAAATAAGAACTGATCTAATATTTTGAATTAGAAAAGGAAGTACTATGAGTTGTCACGCCAGAAACCAGTTGCAGGGCTAAACCTTTATTTTTCAAAAATCGTTTTATAAACAATAGCTGTCTGGCACCAAACCAGAGTCTCTGCCAACTCTGCCTCTCTTAGGAATTCTTCCTATGATTTCATACTATTACATTGTCAAAAGATCTCAATTCTTATGGGTGTGACTTACTTAGCAAGTTAACACTTGATGTTGTTTCTATAAAGTTCTCCCTCCAAGGAGCAAGATCAAGCAGGAGTGAGAAATGATAGCGTGGGAACATTTTGGTTTTTGGATTTAGTCACCTGGATTGTTCAGTCTCAAGACTGCTGGTCTCTTGCATGATGCTGAAGTAACCAGCTAGAAATGGGAATGTTTCATCAAACTAGAGACTTGGTCTATTTTTCACCAGATTCAGCTTCACGCAGCAAACATTTATGGAGCTTCTATGATATGTGGTGCATACTAAACTAAACATAGGGGACACTGAGCTAGAAAGAAACATCCCCTGGCCTAAAGGGCTTTACAGTCATAGCATTATAGACACAGAGCTAGAAAGGACCTTAGCGGTCGTCAAGTCCTACCCCCTCATTTTGTAGATGAGGAAACTGAGGTCCAGAGATGTTGAGTGACTTGTCAGGATCACACAGCTATTGGGTGTGAGTCAGGATTCAATCTCAGGTCTTTCTGAGTTCAAATACAGTGCTCTATCCACTAGGTCACCTAGCAATCTATTGGGAGAAGGATGAGTCAAATACACAACTTCAATAGAAGTTATGATGTGAGGGAAAAGGTTTATTATTGTGTTGAAAAGTTACTTGTGTATGTGTTTTTCTTTTCTTTTTTTGTTGAGGCAGTAGGGGTTAAGTGACTTGCCCAGGGTCACACAGCTAGTAAGTATCTGAGATCAGATTTGAACTCAGATCCTCTTGATTCCAGGGTCAGGGCTCTATTCACTGCATAATCTAGCTGCCTGTGTATATTTTTTTCTACTAGACTGTAAACTTCATGAGGGCAGAGGCTGTGTATATCCTCCTGCCAAACTGCAAGCTCTACGAAGTCAATATTTGTGTCTGTGTGTGTAGGTCCAGCAGTCAATGAGCTCTGGGATGACTATTGCAATGCATCAGCCTGCTAAATTGTAAGCTCTTTGAGGGCAGAGACCTTGCAGACAGGGAACTCTATTAGGACCAGAACTGCCTCTTATCTCACTTTGTACCCCAACCCTACTCAACACTTCTCAAAAGCACTTTCCAAATACCAGTGCTTAATCTGGATTTGCTGACTTGAAGAGGAGAAGGGTGAAGAGATGCTCTAGAGAAGATTCCTGTTAGCCATTCAGATGACACTAGAGGATGACTATTTAGAGCAGCTAGATAGTACAGTGGTTAGAGTGCTGGGCTTGGAGTGAGGAAGATCTGAGTTCAAATCTGCCCTCAGACACTTACTAGCTGTGTGACCCTGGGCAAGTCACTTAACCCTGTTTACCTCAATTTACTCATCTGTAAAGTGATCTGGAGAAGGAAATGGCAAATCACTCCAGTATCTTTGCTAAGAAAACCCCTAAATGGGATCACAAAGAGTCAGACACAACAGAAAAACATGATTCTTGAGGTTCCTCCTAACTTTGAGCTTCTTCAGGATTCTATACATACCAGACAGTTTCCCGAATTTATGATTGATTATTAAATTCCAGTCACTGGTAGATTTTCTTAAGACTCTTACCTCTAAGGAAATTTTCCTTTCAAAAGTCTGTTATACTGGTGAGTTACATAAGTATATCTTGATAACAAAGCAAGATTGCTTGATTTCATTAAAGATAGTCTGGCTCATTCTAGAAAATAATTTGGAGCCATGCCCAAAGAATTATTAAACTGTAACCTTTTGGCCCAGAGATCCCACTACTAGGACAATACCCCAAAGAAATTCTTTTTAAAAAGAAGAAAAGGTCCTATACATACAAAAAATGTTTCTGGCAGCTCTTTTTGTGGTGGCAAAGAGCTAGGCATAAAAGGTTACCTGTCAATTGGGGAATGACTGAACAAATTATGGTACATGAATGTAATGGTGCGCTCATGTGCTGTAAAAAAAATAATGAAAGATATGTTTTCAGACAATCCTGGGAAGGCATATAAATTGATGCAGAGTGAATCAGGCAACATCAGGAGAATAATTCACATGATAACATTGACATTGTAAAAGTTCACAGTTTTGAAAGACTTAAGAACTCTGATCAATGCACAGATCAACGTGACTTTGGAAAACAGCTGATGGAGAATTCACTCACCTCCATTCAGAGAAGTTATGAGCTGCATGCACAAAATGAGGTACACAATCTTGGACAGAATACATATGGGAATTTGTTCTGTGTGAATACGCATCTTTGTCCCAAGGTTTTGTTTTTCTTTTCTTTTCTTTTTCCAGTGAGGTTTGGGTAGGTGGGAGAGAAAAAACTGCATGAAAATTGACAAAAATTAATTTAAGAAATGTAACGAAAAAGGTAGATTGGCTCTATGTTGTATTGCTATGAATAGATTATACTTTCTTCTTTTCAAACTAGCATAGAAAACCTTAGTGTTGCCTGTAGAAGGTGTCATTTTTTCAGAGAATACTATGGATAGATTTCTTTTTCCTTTCAATGAATTTTCATTTTTGGGGTATAGCTTACATTCAGACCAATGTCTTGTGTGGAGTAACAGAGAAAACCCCAACTTTGGGGTTGAAACCAGAGTTCAACTCCTAACTCTGCTACTGTGTGACTTTGGGCTACATTTTTTATTTCTGGGCCTCAGTTTCCCCCTCCGTGAAATGGTGATAATGAGACATGCACTTTTTCCCACACAGAGTTGCTACAGGAAATGAGATAGTGTATATAAATGCTATATAATGACCTTTGTGGAATTATGCTTCTATTGTCTTCTCCACTTCCATTAGTATAGCTAGGAATATAGTATTCACTATATCCTCATTGACTGGAGGCCAAGTGAGTATAAACTAGCTCACTTAGCCCACTACATATAGCTGGCCCAAGACTGTAGGCCATGCTTCACTTTCATGTCCCATTTAGCCATGTACTCATGCCATCTTGCATCTTCCTGCCACTGCTCCCATAAACCCTCCTCCACAATCATTCTCCCATACTCCCTTTCTACCTCTTGCTCTTGGAACAATATTTAAATTAATAGTGCCATAGTTTTGGGGGGAAAGTGAGTCAACTGACTATCTAGTGGCTTTATTCACCATCCCTATGAGTCCCCAGACCACAACTCTTTTACTTAGCCACCATTCCGCTACATGCGTTGTCTTCTTCTTAAGCAAAGTTTATTGAGGGCAGGGACAGTCTCTTTTTTGTATTTGTATCTTCAGAACTTAGTATAGTGCCTGGCACTTGGTTAATTCATAATAAATAGTCATTAATTCATTCATTCTATCTACATGCTTTACATGTGGAAAAAAGGATTTTTCCTATCTTCAGCCTTGGTGGAGAGAGGTTGAGGACTGAGGGATGGTGTTGAGAGATAGGAAGCTGGATTTGGTCTCTGATAAGAAGCCAGAGGGGTAAGATAACCACTTTCTTGGAATTCTAAAGTCCTGGGTATAAGGCATTCATGTGATCATGGGTTCATAGATTTAGAACTAGAAGGAGGCTTAAAAGTCACCTAGTCTAACCCTTTAATTTTACAGATGAGGAAACTGAGACCCAGAGAAGTTAAATGGCTTGCTGATGCCAAAGGCAGAATTTGAAGCCAGGTCTTCCTGACTACTAAGACTAGCACTCCAGTCATTTCACCATGATTCCCCAGGCTAATACACCTTCTGACTACCCTCTGCTATCAGAACAAATTTATCATAGATGATTATGATTCATAGAAAAGTTCCTTCTAGGTGAGTTTGGGTTGTCAAGTGTGAATGACATGTTAATTGTGCCCATCTCTGAACAGCAATTGAATTTCCTGACCAGCTTTCTATCCATTCATTAAACCTGTGTTTCTTCCTCATTCCTCCCCCAATATCCTTCTCTAAATTGATGTGGAGGTAATTCTGGGTTCTCAAAGGCTGACCTAGCAGAGCTCAATCTCCAACAGGTCTTACCAAGCTGAAAAGGCATCCACAGGGCTAGTCTGGCAAAGAGAAAGAGGTTCATCACGAGAAAGTTGAATGTTTTGGCCACAATGAACCATAAAATGAGGAAGGGTTGTGTGATCTAAACCTACAACATTTAGATCAGTGGTTCTTGATCTAAGGAGAAGTGTTTACTACTGTCCTGGTGTGTGTTCTGGTCTATGAATGACCACAACCACTCTTTTCTGCCCTGGAACTCTGAGGAGAGTTCCCCTCCACTGTGGCCATAAGCTCTGCAATGCTAGTGCTCCTCCTCGCCCTGGGACTGCCACCCAGGACTGGGACCTGTAGATCAGGGGTTCTTAAACATTTTTGTGTCATGGATACTTTTGTTAATCAGGTAAATTCTAGGGACCCCTTCTCAGAAAGTACCTAAATTAAAATGCACAAGATTGTGAAAGAAACCAATCATATTGAAATATAGTTATCAAAATTTAAAAATAAACACAAGTTAATGGATTGCAGGTTAAGAGGCCTTGACTTAGATGGTCTTCAGTCCTGGGCTTCCCTTGTTTTTCAGCCAATTGATAACAAGGCAGCAGAAAAGGAGACAGAGAGTGCTGAGAATAACGCAGCTCTTTCATTGTGTAAAGAATGTAATTCAACTGTTGTTACTCTTAATATTCCATCGTTATCCAACAAACAAGTTGACAGATGGCTGAGAAATTGGGTATCTATTAAAACAATCAGAGAGAGTCCTCCACTATGCTATGCAGCCTTTAAGGAGAATTGATAGAAAGTCAAGGACTGCAGAGGTGGAGGACATCCGACGTGGGGTGTTTGGTATTCTGTCAGATGTAGTCAATGTGTTGGTTAGTTATGCTCTTCTGAACTGTATTTCTCTTTCTTTTCAATCTTTGTTATAAGGGTGGCTCACTAGGGAGTAGTGAGGAAGAGATATAATTGGAAATGAAAATTTATAAAAATCAGAACATGCCAAATATATATGTGTATATATGTATGTACCATGCATATCCATACATGTAAGCACACACATACATATACATGTATGTTTTGTATTTACATGTATGTGTATATGTATATGTTTAAAGAAAGACATAGAGAAGAATTACACAGAATGAAAAGGTAGAGAAGGTTGGCTCTGATATTCTATGATATATGTTCTAAAATTTTTTCCAGCTCTACAGTTCTGTGTTCTGAGAGTCCCTCCCAGCTCTGATGCAATCACTGCTATGGAGAACCTCAGGGGGTAGCCTCAGGGCTCTATGTGCATGGGACAAATGTAGAGGCTGGTGACTCTGTTCTTTGCAGCAAGCCGTTGGGATTTATTGACATGTGGTAGTGTTTTCTTTACCTGCCAGCTTTTTACGTTTCCCACAAATACCATTGGCTTTGAGCTCAGAGAATTTTTAAATCAGTTGGCTGCTTTCAAATGTTTGCAAACACCCGTGGAAGCAGCATGAAACTTTGCATAAAAACCTTCTCTGCTGGAGTTTGGGTGTGCCCATCAACCTGACTTGGCTCACAAACGACTGAAACAGAGCCCATAGGGACAAGATGTTCCCAAGTTGGGGAGGAACATCTCTGTGGTGAATGAGCCTTGGATGGGGAGTCAAGAGGACCTGGGTTTGAAGCATAACTCTGATACCTAACTATGTAATCCTGGGAAAGTTCCCTACCCTTCAGAAATGGAACTAGATGTTCTCTCTAAAGTACTTTCCAATTACATAGCCTATGATCTTACAACTATCCTCCAATCTAGTGGTCTATAAAGTAGGGGACCCCAGCTTCTTGGGGGGCTCTGGCATGACCCCAAAAGGTATCATCCAAACATGGGCTTATTCCTAACGTATCCAGATGGCCCACTTCCCTGGTTGTCTCCCAACTCTCCCCACTCGTGCCTTCCTGTGGCTGTACAAGATCCCAATTTATCCCTTTCTGTCCGAACATGGGACTCTCAGCATGGTTATAACTTATCCTCCTCCAGTCACTCACACCTGAAACTGTGTAGGTGACACTGGGAAAATTCGTCCTCCCTCAGTGTACCTACACCATGATCCCTACATCACCTCATAGTCAAACCAGGTGCCCCTTGGCTGCCTGTGCATCATTCAGATGGCTCTGTACTCCAGGGCAGTAGTTAGTATGTAAGTAACCCCCATCCCTTTTTGTTTTTAGTGGGGCAGAATGAGTTGCTCAGGATTAGTAGGCATGGATGAACTGCAATCTGCACTGCACATCGCATTATGTTATTTTCAGCTCCCTTTCCCCTTCCTTCCCCTTTCTCCCCTGTTACTGTTGAAGGCATCACGATCCTTCCGGTGGACAAGATTCTCAATGCTGGCGTCATCCTGGACTCTTCCTTTTCTTTCACCTCACAGAGGCAATCACCAAATTTTGTTGCTTTGACCTCTCCAATAGTTCTCGTATTCACCGTCTTATCTCCTTCCACATGGCCATGACCTTAGATCACGTCCTTCTCGTCTTTCCCCTGGACTATTAGAATCATCTTCTAATTGGTCTCCCTGCCTCAAGTCTCTTCCTGCTCCAATATATCCTCCACACAGCTGCCGACGTGATTTGATTTGCCACGGCGCTCCTCTACTCAATACACTCTAATGCCTCACAATTACTGCTAGGATCAGATACTTCCTCTTGATCGCATTGTTTTTAAAGTTCCCTTTAGTGTCAGTTTTATAATGCAAGTAATTATTTGCATAAGAGTGTGTGTGTGTGTGTGTGTGTGTGTGTGTGTGTGTGTGTGTGTGTATGGAAAACCACTCCAGTATCTTTGCCAAGAAAACCCTAGGGACAGTATGGTCCATGAGGTCATGAAGAGTTGGACATGACTGGATGACTCAACAACAACAACAATAACAACAAAAAGCATGAATATCTGTGTGTGTGTGTGTGTGTGTGTGTGTGTGTGGCACAGTAGATGGAGTGCTAGCCCTAGAATCAGGAAGACCTGAGTTCAAATCTGCCTTCAGACACTTACTAGCTGTGTGACCCTGGACAAGTCACTTAACCCTGTTTGCTTCAGTTTCCTCATCTATAAAGTGAGCTGGAGAAGGAAATGGCAAACCACTTCAGTATCTTTGCCAAGAAAACCCCGAACGGGATCATGGAAAGTCAGATATGACTGAAATTACTCAATAACAACAACACACATACATTTATACATACACAGACACATGTATATGTATATACACACACACACACACACACACACATATATATATGTAAAAAAGAAATATACGTGCATTTGGGGCTGCATGCTAATACAAAATTTACTTATGAGTATATATGAACAAAAAAAATCTGAAGACTTTCCCTAATCATGTAATGTTGAGCAGCGAGCTCAAGGACAGATGGCTACTCGAGAGCTCCAGGCTCCAGAATCTCCCCTTACCATGGCTTCCCTTGGACCTTCCCATTGGTCTCAGCCAACATCCAGAATGACTAATCTGCTCTCTAGGCTGGAGAAGGGAGAAGTGTAGAACCGTATGCCTAAGGGATCACAGGCTCATGGAACTACAACTCAGAGGCCATCTGGTCCAACCTCTTGAATTTACAGATGAGGAAACTGAGGCCTAGAGAGGCAAAGTGACTTGCCTAAGGTCACACAAGGAGTAAGTGGCGGAACTAGGATGTTGGTAGCCTCAATTCCCGTCCACCCCCACTTCGAATGGCTATTTCTAATGTCAACCCTAAGTGTTATAGCACTTAAAAGATTTTTTTTTAAATGCTTTTCTTACCAGAGCCCTCAGAATGCAGAGATTACGTACTCAATGCTTCAAGGATATTCAGTGCTTTCATGGCTCCCTATAACTGTTAGGATAAAGCACACATTTTAAAACCCAGTATTATCTGTCTCTAATCTATCATTGTAAGCTTTAATCCACCTCTCCCCACCCCTCATGCATGCTGTTTTGCAGTCCAAATGCCCTAATTCAGAGGTTTTTAATTTGGGGTCTAAGAACTTTAAAAAATATGTTTTTGATAACTGTATTCCAATAATAGGCATTTATTTTTATATATTTAAAAACATTACCCTAAGAAGGGAGCTATGGCTTCAGCAGCCTGCCAAAGGGCTCCAGGACACATGCAAAAAGGTTCAGAATCTCTGTCCTGTTTGATAGTCCTCTTACACATCATCCCATCTCCCATCTGTGTGTGTCTTATTGAATAGATGGTGCCCCATGCCTCAAGCTCCCTCCTTCCTAACCCCAGGCACTTGAAGGCCCTTGGTTCCTTTAAGGTACAGCTTCATTTGTCCCAGAGCCTTTCCTGATCCCCCAGGGTGCTAGTGCACCACTACTCACCCATCCTTCCATACCCAAAATTACCTTGTATATATTCTATATCATCTTATTTGTGTACATAGTATCACTCCGGCCCCCCCCCCCCAAGTCTAATGTAAGCTCCTTAAGGATAAGGGAGTGTTTCATTTTTGTCTTTGAATCTCCCATGCCTAGTATAGTTCCTGGCACATTGTTGTTGTTGTTTTAATAAATGTTTGTTAAATTATATTGAACCTGTAGTTTTAGTGGTACAGGTACTCCCTCCATTGACACAGACCATAATCCCTCAATCATAGTCAATGGTCCTTGAGAAATGTCGGCAAATCTGTCACCCTGGTGATGAGCTTTTCTGTACTCTGTACTTGAATGATGGGCACGGTGTCTTTGGGTCCCTACTTGAAATGCAATTTCCTATCTTTGCAGTATTGCAAAGGACATGTTTATACTCTTTCCCACCCAAGGTTCTTGGGAGGAAATGTTCTGGGTTAGAGAAACAAGAATCAGGGTTTACCACTTCTCACCAGAACTTGCACCTCACCTGCCTAGCGTTCTAGAACCCAGGGTTATCTCCACACTCCAACGAGGTACTTATTGGTATTTATTATTATTTGTATATCTGGTGGAGGAGTGAAACAGTTATTATTCTCATTTTAAAGAGAAGGAGCCCTACAGTTCGCAAGTGAGAAGTGGCTCCTTTAAGGAAACACTTAAAGATTTCAGAGTCTGCATTTGAACCCAAGTTTAAAACTAATATGGCATATTGGAAAGAATGAGCAGTTTGAAGTTCAAACCCCAGGTTTGCTACTTACTAGCTGTGTGACTTTGATCAGGTAACTTTCTCACTCTAAGCTTCATTTTCTTATCTGTGAAATGAGGAGGTTGGCCTAGATGATTTTTAAAGGGAAAGACTTAAGTGTGTACAGCATACTGAGAGCCTTACAAAAATGATCTCATTTAATCCGCATAACAACACTGTGAAATAGATTCTATTACTCCCATTTTACAGATGAGGAAACTGAGACACATAGGGGTTAAATGACTTGTGCAAGGTCACACAACTAATAAGTGTCTGAGGTCAGATTTGAACTCAGGTCTTTCTGACCCCAGGCCTAGCCCTTTATCCACTCTACCACCAAAGCGCCATGATTTTTAAAGTCCCTTCTAGCTCCAGAGTCTAGGAAATCCTGTTCTATCCGTTGAGAGCTGGTTAGCTCACAAACCTACATGCCTCCGTACCCTTGTTGGTAATGGCCAGAAATTCTTCACTTGTTGAAATCTTGCCTTTAAAACTCACTTCAAATGCCACCTTTTCCAGGAAGCCCTTCCTGATGTTTCCAGTTGGTAACAATTTCTTCCTGAGACCTCTAATAACACTCTGGACGTCGAATGCACTAACTATGTAATCTTGCTGTTATCTATTTATGCATATTATAGTTTTTTGTGTTTAGGTCATCTAGCCCTTAACAGACTTTAGGCTCTGTGAGAGCAGGAATCATGTCTTTTCTTAACTCTGTATCTGCCCCAGAGCTGAGCATGGGATTCTGTCCACAGCAGGCTTTTAAAGAACATTGATAATATGAAACCTATATCAAATTGCTTATTGTCTTAGGGAGGGGTGAGGCAGGGAAGGGAGGCAGTAAATTTGGAACTTAAAATTTGAAATGATCAGCAGGATTACTTCCTCCCTTGTTCTGATAAGTATATGTTCACTAATGCACCCTAGGTGCAGATAGAGTTAGCTTTGGGGACTACCAGGTTATGCTGTTGACTTATTGAGTTTACAAGCCACTAACCCCCCTGGTCTTTTCCCCTCAGCACCAACTGGGAAGCTCTGTTCTCTGTATCTCTGTATGTTGAATATTACTTTAATGAAACATTAAATAGGACGAAGTGATATATTCTGACCGCCAGAGGGCGATGGGATGCTGAATATCTATGTCTCAATAGACAACCCCTCCTTCCTCCTCCCTAGCCCCCACCCCACCCCCACCTACTCCCCAAAGTGGCTCACTCACTGTGATACTCAGGGGACCTCTAAACAAATCAGTCACAGAATGTCAGAGCTAGAAGAGACCTTAGGGATGGAGTCCAGTGCTTTCATTTTACTGATGAAGATGCCTCAAGTCACACATTTCTTAGCTTTTTCCAAAGACAATGTAGTACATTACAGTATACTTCTATAAGGAGTACTGAATTGAATTGAAAGAAATGGATTCTGTCTTGGCTCTGCTACCGTTAAATCGTGTGAGCTCAGACAAGTCCTTTTTGCTTTCTGAGCCTCAGTTTCTTCATATGTTAAATAAGGAAAATAATCTCTGCCCTGTCTCTCTCATGGGACTAATATGGTAAACGTGCTTTGTAAAATGTCAAGTGTTATAGAAATGAAACCTATTATTACTTACTAGCTCCTAGCACTTAGAACAACTTCCCCTTTTTCAGTGCTCTAAGAGCATTCATCCTTACTAGGTGAGTCAAATCAGGATGATATCATGGAAAAAGGACTGGGTTGGGAGTCAGCATATTTGAGTATGAATCTTTTCTCTGTCATTGACTCACTATATGACCTTTCCCCATATAGGCCTCAGTTTCCTCATCTGTAAGATTAGAGGGTTGAATTAGATTAAGTCTCTCAGGCATTTGCTAGGCTTTATAGCCTCTAAAGTGCATTCCAAATAAAATATTCTATGTGCTAAGTACTGGCTGGCTCTTACATTCTGTACTGTGTTCTAAAGTTCCCCCTAGCTATAGAGTTCTATGAATGAGATCCATAGCTAACATTTACATAGCACTTCAAGATTTACAAAGTGCTTTACATATGTTATCTCCATAAATTTGCATAATAAGTGCTATTCTTTCCATTTTACAGATGAGAAAACTGAGGATAAGTGAGGTAAAGTAACTTGCCAGGGTCACACAGCTAATAAGTATCAGAGACTGGATTCAAACTCAAGTCTTCCTGTCCCCATGCAGCATCCAGTGATTTATCTATTATCCCTCCTAGATACTAACCAGAAGCTATGGTATGCATTCTCTTCTTATAAATTCAAAAGATTCTTCTCACAGACCCTGCCCTCCCCAAGTCCCAACATACAAAGCTTCATCAGGCTGTAGAGAAAGATGTCCTCAAATCATACAAAGGGGAACATGCTATGTGATGGTGTCTTCCTTAGAGGCAGCTCTGTGGTGAAGAAGACAGAGCCCTGGGCCTGGATTCAGTAAAACATGAGTTCAAATCCAGCCTCTGACACTTATAAGATGTGTGACCTTGGGCAAGTCACTTAACCTCTATCTCCCTCAGTTTCCTCAACTATAAAATGGGGATAATAGTAATCCCTACCTCCTAGGGATAGTTGTAAGGATAAACTGAGATAATATTTGTAAAACATTTAACAGAGTGCCTGGCACATAGTAGGTGCTTAATGAATGCTTGTTTCCTTCCTTCCTGAGATGTTTCGTGCAATGTGAGTTTTCACAAATCATATTATACACTAACTGCACATAGGAATGCCTTATTTAAAGGAACCATGTGGTGAATGTGAATCCTTTCACAGTATGGTTAATTCTTCTTTTCTTCTATCCTTTTGAAAGTTTGTGTTTTCATAATATTCCTTTTCTCTAAATAGAGGAGGGGAATGGAGGGACACACCTGCAATCACACTCTGCTTCATAGGAGTGTCAGAAAAACTAAACATTTGCACTGCCCCCCACTTCCCTTTGGTCAGAGCAGCATGAAGGCTCTAAGGAGGAGGGAACAGATAAATAAATAGAATAAGGAAGGGGCAGAGAAAAGAAGAAAAAGAGAAAGAAAAATAAAGAAAACAGGCAAATAGAGAATGAAAAAAGAAGAAAGGAAAGTAGGAAGAGCAAGTGAAAGAAAAGAGGGAGGGAGGGAGAGGAGAAAGAGAGTATAGAAGAAACAGAAGAAAAGAGAGGGAAAAAGAGAAAGAAGAGAGAAAATGAGGGAGGGAGGAACAGATGATGTAGAGAGAAGAGAGGGGATGGAGAAAGAAAGAAAAAGAAGTAGGAGAAAAGAGAGAGAAGGAAAAAGGGAGGAAAAAAGAGTTGGGTTGGGGTGGGCAAAGTATTGTGGAGAGGATGAGAGAAAGAACCATAACGGAGAATCAAATGTCAAAGTACAAAGTTAAGCTGTTTCAGTGTTTCTTCCATTTATGTTAAAACGATTATTATTTTTTCAAACTTGACAACACAGCCCATCTGGGTCTTGTTGTCCCCTGGGTCCCATTATGAGGCCAGTTCAAGCTGACTCCCATGAACTTGTTAATAATAAAGAAATAAAATCCCTTGAGTGTCGAAGCGTTGTGTCACTGTCCTCGGGTTAGGTGGGACAGGGAAGCCCATGCTAACCCTCTTCTCCTTCGTAGAGACCTTGGTGTTTGGAGATCTCTGGCTGCAGCAACTTGCAGTTTCCTGGTTCGCCCTCATCTCCCAGCTCTTGATCAGCTGTGTTCCTTCCAGATTATCTCCTTCCAGGGCTCACTGCTCCTTTGCCTTCAGATCCTGAGCTCCTCTGTCACCTTTCCAGTGGCAGAAAGGAGGTCACTGTTAGACACAGGCTTGGAGGCAGGCAGCACCATGAGGTATCAGTCCCCAGGTCAATGCTTGTCCTCCCAGGAAAGTAGGAGAAAATACAGACCACTCAGCCTTCAACTGTCCTAGGACAGTCCTGGGTCCCTAAGGAAGAAGGAAAGAGACAATGAGATTTCAGAGAGCACCCGGTTTTTTCATCCCTTCTGGAGTGGCTATATATAGGTCTCTGGATAGATTTCAAGGGGCTTATGAATGGCACAAAAAATACACTTTTATTTCAGTATAATTTGTTTCTTATGTAATCCTATATATTGTATTTAATGCAGTTTAAAACATTATTCTGAGATGGGTTCCAGAAGCTTCATCAGATCAAAGGGATCCATGACAAAAAAAAAAAAAAAAAAAGGTTAAGGACCACTAAGGCTCTACAATTGTTTGAGTCAACCATTTTTCCAATCCCGCGAGGGACCTAAAGGCATGAAAGGGGAAGGGACTTAATATGGTATAGTGGCAAGATCATTAGGTTTTGAATCAGGGTACCTGGGCTTGAATCTTGCCTCAGACACTAGCTATGAGTTTAGACATTTCCCTTTTCTGAACCTTTCACTCTGTTCTTTCTATGCCTCTCTGCCCTTCTCCCACGCTTATACTTTCCCTTCATTCTTCTCTCTCTCTATCCCTTTCTCCCTATTTTCCTCTCCCTTTCTTCCCCTCCTGTTTTTTCTCTATTTTCTCTCTTCTATTTTTGTCTTCTTTCTCTCTCCCTCTTCCTTTCTCTGTTTCTTCCTCTGTCTTTGTCACTCTGCCTCTCTAGTCCTTTGTCCTTTTCTTCCTCTCTTTCATCTGTCTGTCTTTTCTTTCTTCTCTCTATTCCCTCTTTTTTCCTCTCTTCACTCCCCTCCTTTCTGTCTTTTCTTTCTTCTCTCTATTCTCTCTTTTTTCCTCTCTTCCCCCTTACTCCCTTCCTCTCTCTGTCTCTGTCTCTCTCAATGTTCTTCATTTTAAAGTGAAGACAAAGGCAACATGAGACAACTCTCATTTTTCTTCTGTAAAATGACGAGGCTGTCTTCCAGCTATGACATATGAAAAAGGGTTGCTATATTAGCAAAGGCCACAAAGCCAAGAGACACAACTGAAATGTGAGTTTAGGCCTCATAATTCCTAGCCTAGGGGTTCCCAGGCATACCACATCTGATAGAGCAATTTTAATCAGTGCAGGCACAGAAAGAAGAGACGTCATGTATCCTATTCTCAAACTGGGTGAGTGAGGGAGGGAACAACAAACCTTTAACCTGACTCTTTAGTGCATTTGAGCAGCTGTCTTATTTTCCTCTGCCTTCCATTCCAGACCTTATTTTCCTCAATCATTTCACCATTTATTAATACTTCAACACTTTGATGTGGAGCCCCCCTCACAAGTGTAGACCACAACTTTTCCAGACCTTAGTAAAGGGGTTGCCTGAATATGTGAGGCCAAAGGAATTCATCCTGTGGTTTCAACCATTTCTGCTTTCCTTTTATGTGTTATCTTCACCTATTAGAATATAAGCTCCTTGAGGGCAGGAACAGTCTTCTTTTTTTTTTTTTGCTTGCATTTGTATTCCCAATATTTAGCTCAGTGCCTGACACATAGTAAGTGCTTGAAAAATGTCTTGAATGAGTGAATAAATGAATGTCATATGCTTCCCCACGTGTAATTAAGCTGGTCTGAGAGAGACAGAGTCTGCCACTGAAGTCTGTACTCAAAAGCTTTCTAGCTGGGTAAGACCTACCAGTGCTTGTGTTCTACTAGAAGAGTCTCCAAGAATTTAAAGTCAGAGCATTACAGAATTTTTTCTTTTAGAAATCAAAGAAGACCTTAGAGATCATCTAATCCAGCCCCTTCATTTTACAAATGAGTAAACTGAAGTCCAGAGAGGTTGGCGATTTGCTCGAGGTTACTCAGCTATTAAGTGTCCAAGCCAGGATTCAAATCTGGGCCTTATGACTCCAAACCTTCATTAACATGTTCCTCAAACACCGCAAAAATCTAGCGCTATTTCCACTACACCATTTTGCTTGCAAACCATGATATAGGATTAGGGGACAACAATGGCAGGAGTTCTTCATTTACAAAACAAAACACGCTTATAAAACCTTAGGACTAGAAGGAAGGAATTTCAGTGATTCTTGCTTCTCTGCATTGGATAATTGATCATACTATATATTTCTTTGTCCCTGGGATGTTGACCAATCTAGTTCTCAGGTAAAAGGCCTTCATTTTTGGATAGTGTGTTTGTTAAAAGTGGGGAAAGAAAGAACCTGGGGTTGAAAAATCAGAAGCTATAGATGTACATTCCTGCTTTGATGCTTCCTACCTGTGTGACCTTGGGCAAATCACTTAACCTTGCTGGGCCTTAGTTTCCTTATCTGTAGAATAATGGAGTTAGACTAAATGATCTTACTAGCTCTAAATCCTATGATGTAATAAATGCCAACCAGAATAAACAAACAAATAAATAAATGAAACCATATATCACAGATCTCTACCAATTTTCAATGAGATCTCACCAAAATATGATCTTTCAATTCTCTGGTCACAGGGCAGTAGGTGGAATCTCAGTGGTGACCAGAGGGTATGGTCTTGTACAAGGATGAAAAGAAGAGATAACTCAGTTTGTTTAGAAATGGACTCCCAAAACTCTGGGCTCTGAACCAAGCTCTCTTATTAACAGAAAGGTGAAAACTCACTTGCATTAGGTTATATATGTACTATTTAGGGACATGGGTTGTGCTTGCTAGAATCAGGAAGGTTAGAAATGAAGGTCCTTTTGAGATCATCTAGTCCACCCCCTTCATCCACCTCCATTACATAGAAGAGGAAATTAAAGCCCAGTGAGGAGAACTGACCAGCTGAAGGTCAATGAGTTAATTAATGGCATAGGCGAAGTCCTGAATTTGGAGTAAGGGGGCCATGGTTTCAAAACTCACTCATGGACAAACCATTTCATCCACTAGGAGCCTCTGATTTCTCATCAATAAAATGAAAGAATTGGATTGAATAAGTTCTTTTCCATCTCTCACATTATGTATTCTGAAGGCCTTCTCATTGTTAAAATTCAGTGCTGAGGTCCCTCTGAGTTCCAATATTCTATATTCTAATGTCCCTTTTAGCTTGAGCATTCTATATCTTCAAATCCCCTTCTGCTCTAACATTCTATATTTTAACCTCTTTCAGCTCTAACACTCAATGAATGCTCTAAGACACTTCAAGACTCTGATATTCTATGTTCTTAAGTCTTTTCTAGTCATTAACACTCTATGTTCTATTGCAAATAATCTAAGATTTTTAAAAATGGTTTTGCTGAACTTCCCTCCCTTCTTTCTTTGTTTGTTTTTTATTATTATTAAAATTTTTTGTTTGAAGAGATGGCCCTCTAGGAAAGGGGAACATCTTGGTGGTTTAAAAACAAAAGATATCAATAAGGATCTTTTTTGAATATTTGGTTTTAAGGTTCCTCCCATCTCTAATGTTCTATAATTTTATACTATTCATCTTAACACCCTGAAATTTGTTCCATAAGTCTAAGAATGGGGAGTGGTAGAAGGTGAGGGACAGGATTGAAGTCTCTCACCAAAAACATCAGTGTCAGCTGGGAAATTTCTCTCCAAAACTCAAGGCTTTTTCTTCAACCAAATTTCTTCCCTTTGCCTAGATTCCTCATGGGAAAGGGAGCATAGCTCTGCTGGGGGTTGTGTTCTATCCCCTTCCCTAGGGACATCCTGCTTAGCCCTCCCTGTCTCCCTCCACAAACACTCGCAAGTGATCTCTAAGTTCCTTTGAAATGAAAAGTGTTTCCTCAGCTTCAGATTGCCCTGACTGGCCAAACTGGTTGCTCTATTCTGAACCCCTAGCCTCCCCCAACCTTGTCTACTGGAAAATATGATTCTAGAGGCAACCTTCTTGATTTGAGAGACTTGTATTTTTTGGCTATGTTGTATTACAAGAAGCCTTGGAGTTGGGCCAGGATGTGAAGCAGCTGCATAGCACAGGGAGACAGCAGGACATGCCTCTCTCTCTCTCTCTCTCTCTCTCTCTCTCTCTCTCTCTCTCTCTCCCTCTCTCAACATCCTTGGCTTTCTTTCTGCTTATCATATTTGTCATATTAGATCTATGGATTCAAAGTCCAGTCAACTCTGCAGTGACAAAAGGCCTTAAGAGTCAAACAACTCTACAGCTACTGTTTGCTAATAATAATTATATTAATAATAATAAAAAATGTTACGTACTATGCGTAGAAGACAGAACTAGGACCAATGGAAAGAAGTTACTAAGAGGCAGAGTTTGGCTCCATATAAGGGAAAACCTCCAAACAGAACTGTCCCCAAGTAGAATGGAGAAAATTAGAGAATAGAAGCATAGGATGTTAGAATGAAAAGGACTTCAGAGTTCTAGCTCAATCCCTTAATTTTACAGAATATGAAACTGAGGCCAAGAGAGGGAAAGTGACTTGGCCAAATTTACACATTTAGGAATTAGAATCATTCTTCCTGGTCCCAAGGGAAAGAGCTAAAAGCAACAGATAGAAGTTGCAGAGATTTTGAGTCAATATAAGGGAAAACTTCCTAACAATCAGACCAAACCAAAAGTGGAATGGTATGCTACAGGAGGCAGTGAATGTCTTCAAGTGGAGGCTGGCTGACCACTTGTCGGGAGTGCTGCGAAGGGGATTTCTGCTCAGGTTGAACTAGGTGCATTCTGAGGTCCCTTTCAGCTCTGAGGTTCTACATCTCCACGAATTAGATTCTGTGAGGATTTCATCGGTTGGAGGTTTCCTCCATGAAGTAGATCAGGGTCCTTCCACATCTCAGTAGGTGGTCAGAGGACCATAACCTTAGAGTTGGAATCTATCCAGTCCAGCCTCTCATATTACAGATGAAGAAACTGACTTCCAAGGAAGTTAAGTGATTTGTCCATGGGGACAAAGGTACTAAGTATGGATGGTGGGATTCAAACCTAGGCCCTCTGATTCTAGAACCAGTGCTCCTCTTATTGTATCATACTGTTCTTAATAAGTTGCCAAGAGCATTCTTGCCTGGTGGCCAAATCTCTGTTTATAAGATTCTCTGTTACCAGTTATATCCTTGAAGATTTCCAGCTTGGTAGGAGAACTTCCTACTGGAGTCTGGCTTCTCTTGGGCAAGCCTTTGAGAGATTAGAGAGATTTCCATGCCAAGAAGAAGCATCAAAGTTAGTGGAATAATAATGACTCTCATTTCTATAAAACTTTACAATTTTTCTTCTCACAACAATCCCTGTATAGTGCAATGATTACTATTTCCATTTTGCATTTGAGGAAACTGATGCTCAGAGAAGGGAAATAACTTGTCTAGGGTTACACAGCTTATAAGTGCCAGAGCCAGGAGTCCATCCTATGTCTCAGGCCTTTTCAAGGGATCTTTCCACTATGGCACATTGCCTTGCTCCTTGACAGTGGAAATGGGGGCACTGGAAGCAGAGCCTGGGTTTAAATTCTGCTGCTGACACTCCCTTTGCAACTTTGAGGAAGCTCTTTAATCTCTCAGCCTCAGTTTCCTCATCTGTAGATTGTGTGTAGGACAAGATGGCTTTCTAGGTCCCCTCTAGCTTTCTTTCGACTTAGGATTCTCTGATCCTGGCTCAGAGAGGTGTCTGACTCTCTGGAAGAAAAAAAAGAGAAGTGAGCTTCTCTCGATCAGACAGAATCAATTGAGTTCTACTTGCTGGATCTAACTGTTCATTTTTGTAGGAGCAGATAACTTAGTGGAAAGAGTCCTGGACTTCAAGACAGAAAACCTGCATTCAAATTCCACCGACACCACTTTCTGTGACCTTGGAAAACTTGTCCAATATCTCTGAGGCTCAATTTCCTCATCTTTCAAATGGGGATAAAATTCTTGCTTTATCTCCCTCATGAGGCTGTTGTGAGAAAATTGCTTTGTAAACTGTAAATCCCTGTAGAAATGTGAGTGATTATTATTCTTCTCAAGGGAAAATTGTGAAGAATAAATGAGATAATGGGTATAAAGCAATTTGTGGCTAGAAAACACTATATAAACAGGAGCTATTTTTATCCTGAGGTTTGTTTCCCTACCTATAGGAAAACAGGCATCTAGGCAGCTAGGTGATAGAGTGGTTGGCCTGGAATCAAGAAGAACTGAGGTCAGATCCAGCCTCTGATACTTCCTAGCTATGTGACCTTGAGCAAGTTTTCTTAGTTTTCTCATCTGTAAAATGGGAGTAATAGTAACAACTGCCTCCTAGGATCACTGAGAAGATAAAAAGAGATAATGTTTGTAAAGCACTTTGCAATTTTTAAATAGTTACATAAATGCTAGTTGTTGTTGCTGTTGTTATAGGAAACTGTCCCTGGAAGATACTCATCTACTTTCTTTAAACCTTCTGAGCTAGAGATGCCGTAGGCTTCTTGATAATGTGCCCAAACATCCTGCAGCCACCTCCATCTAAAAAGCCTCCTTCATTCCCAAACTGAACGACTCTTGCTGCCATCTCAGTGGATTCTCTCTTGTGCAAACAAACATTTGTGGTTCACCACCACCACCACCACCACCACCACCACCACCCCACCCCAGATGCTCTCCCATAGAGAAAGTTGACATGGCTACTAAGCCACTATTCTCAGCCTTAGTAGAAAGAGCACTGGACCTGGACTCCAAAGACTAGGAGGCAGCTAGGTCACCATGGTAAGTCATTTCCTTTTTTCTTAGCCTCAGTTTCCTCATCTGTAAAATGATGGCAATATTACTCTTATTACTTACCCCACCTTACAAGGCTGGTGTGAGGAAGCTAGGATTGTGGATTTAGAGGTAGAATGGACTTTTAGAAGATACCTATCTAGTCCTCATTTTACAGATGCAGAAACAGGTTCAGAGCAGTCAAGAGATTAGACCTGGGGCACATAGCTAGTAAGTATCAAAGACAGGATTTGAACTTTGCTCTTTCTGGCTCCAAGTTCAGCACTCTATCCAGAAAGTGTTTTGTAAATATTAAAGGACTATAGATGTGTGAAATATCATCATCACCATCACTAATACTGTTGTTATTATGGTTATTACCATTATTATTATTATTATCATGGGATCTATGATTTCTTGTCAACAATAAGAATTCATTTATTAATAATATTATCATATCATTAATTTATTAATTATTTGTTAATAAGCATTTATTAAGTGCCCATTATATGCCAGGCATTGTGCTAACCACTTGGATACAAAGAAATCCAACATCTCAAAGAGCTCACAGACTAATGGGGAGACACATACAAATAACATACAAATAAATTATATACAGGTTAAATTAATTGGAGATAACCAAACAGAAGGAGAGTACTAGCATTAAGGGAGATTGGGAAAGGCTTCTTGTAGAAAAGGTGGGATTTAACAGGAACTTGAAGGAAATCAGGGAATCCAGGAGGTAGACATGAGGAGGAAGAGAATCCCAGGAATGAGAAGCAGTTAGTGAAAATGCCTGGAGTCAGAAAATGGACTGTCCTGTAGGTGGGGAATGTGATTTACTGTATGGCAGAGTACATCAAGGGGAGTAAGGTGTAAGAAGATTAGAAAGGTAAAAAGAGACCAGGTTACAAAGGGCTTTAAAAGTCAGATAGAGATTTCATCTGTGCATAGAATTCCTAATAAATAATTCTCTCTTCCAATGTCGAGTAGAACATGCTCTAAAATTTAGAATATTAGAGAGTTGCTTGGGCATAGTAAGAGGTTAAGTGACTTGCCCAGGATGACGTAGAATGAGAATTTGAACCCAGGTCTTGGTGACTCCAAAGCCATTTCTACCCTCTATTGCACCACACTGCATCTCAAATTATTTTCATTGTTGCTGTCAAAGTTCATAGGAAGGAGACACTGCTGGAGCCTGATGTAAAATGTCATAACATGAAAAGCAAAATGTTTGAATGAAATGTACGGTAGCACTTAAAATATAGAATGTTCATATAGGAGGGCACCACAGAACACAGAACAGGGATAAAAGGGGCCCTAGAAATCATCTAGTTTACCACTCTTTTTAAAAAAAAATTATTTATTAATTTTTAATTTTCAACATTCACTTCCATAAGCTTTTGAGTTTAAAATTTTCTCCTCTTCCCTCTTTCCCCTTTCCCCACCCCAAGATGACATGCAGTAGGTTCTACATATATATATGTACATATTAAACATATTTGCACATTAGTCATGTTGTAAACAAAAATTAGAACCAATGGGAGGAACCATGAGAAAGAAGAAGCAAAACAAAACAACAAAAAAAGAGAGCAAATAGTATGCTTCAATCTGCATTTAGACTCTTAGTTTACCACTCTTGCTTTAAAGATTGGGAACCCAAGGTATCAGAAAGGTTATGAGATTTTCCAAAGGCCCCACACAGCAAACCATTAGCAGATACAGGACTAGAACCCAGTTGTCCTGATAACCCAAACAGAGTACTTTGCGTTGTAGAATCTGGCCTATCTCAATTTAATGGAAATGCATGGGCATGTTTTGTCTTGGGGAGTTAATGTGTGTGTGTGTGTGTCTGTGTGTGTGTGTGTATTGTTTAATCTGTGCAGACTGAGTTGCTCCTAATGAGAAGACATATGCAACAAGACTCTTACCCTTTAATTGTGAAAAGAAGATCTAGAATCAGATAAAGATCATATTTCTCCTTCAACAATAGTAACAAAAGAACATTTTTAGAAACTATGGTGATAGCTAGAAAACTCCTTTCATTTCAAAGAGCACCAAGAACAGCATGTTTGGGAATCCTGAGGGTACATACATTCTGCACAAAGTTCTCTCTGGTTCTCCTCACCTAAAATTCCTTCCTCCCATACTGAATGGCTGTCATGGGGAAGAGGAATTAAGTTGGCTCTGCTTGGTCCCTGAGGGTAGAAGTAGCAGCATTGGGGGGGGGGGGTTTGGGGAGCATAGGGGGAGGAGAGATTAGGGAGTGGAGTTATCCACAGGCTGAGTTTGGCTTAATATAAGGAAGGGATCTCTAATAATCAATGGAATGGATGGGCAGTAGTGAGCCTCCTGTCACTGAGAGGCTGCAAGATCAAATGGCAGAGGAGCCACATACGCAAAATAAAAAGTTAGTCTAGATGAGGTTCCTTCCAACTCTAAAATTATGTTTTCCCTTATCTACTCTTCAAGACCCAGATCAAATCTAACCACAATTTCCCCTTTTCACTCATCTGTAGTCCTTACTGTCTGTACTCTTAATTGAATACTTAGGAAGTACTTTCTTGTCCTGTTGGTTAACTTTTAGCATGTAGAAATCTTATTTGGAGGCATAAGGGCTAGAGAGCCAGTTACGGATTCACTAAAGCCTGGTTTTGACACAGCATCACTGTGTGACCCTGAGAACTTGACATGTCAGCCTCTCCTCCGGCCCCCCAACTCTCTAAAACATTATGCATGAATTGCTGATCTGTATTAGGTTGAAGGAAAACGCCATATGAAGAATTTCCTCCATCAATGATATCACAGGTATAGAGCACAGAAGCATACCTCACTAAAGGACACTGACTAGGTCTAAAAAACATGATTTTAGGTTAAACATTTTGGGGAGTATCACAGTATAATGAAAATAGTAGCAGACCTGCAGTCAGAATACCTGGGTTCGAAACGAAGTTCTGACTTACTAGCTGTGTAAGCTTGAAGCAAGTTGTTTAACCTCTATACGCATCAGTTTTCTCATCTGTAAAATGGGGATAATGGTATTTGCACTACCTACTTTACAAAGTAATTGCAGGGAAAACACTTTGTAACCTTTAAACCACTATAGAAATAAGAGCTAGTACTGTTATTAGCACCACAGGAATAATGTTAAAATGTTACGAATAGGCAGTTGCCAAATGGTGTCATAGAAGCATTTTGCAATGTTATGGTGAGGTTTGGTTATAATTAAGTAATGATGTTATTGTAACATGTTCCTGGTTTGAGCAACCTTATGCTAAAAAAACCTCTACTTCTCACTGTTAAAAGTAGAATTTCAATTAATGTCTTCTGGCTAGACAATTGATTGAAGAAAAGATTCCATATGAATTAAAGCTTTGCTACTGATAGAGAAATCTAAATCTTAATTTGTCAATTCATTGTTATTATTCCTGCTACCATTTCCAACTCTAATATTGTTCAACGCCCTAATATTTTGTTCCCTGTTTCCTTCTAATTGTGCTGTTTTGTGTTCTATGTTCTGTATTCAAGCCCCTCATTTTGACGGAGGCAAGAAGTGACTTTCTCAGAGAAGGGAAGTGATTTGCATAGGGACATATGAGGAGTTAACGGTAGGGCTGAGATTAGAACCCAGGCCTTCTGACCCCCAGCTTAGGCTCATCCAGACTACCCCTCAAAAAATATTTTGGCTCCCTGGCTAGGATGTGTAGCCCCCAAAGCTGGTGTCCTGGACTCAATGTAGTTTGATAGTGGGTACCTAGCACAGAGTTGGGCACACAGGGGCACTCATGGCAAGAACCCATGAAGGTTGGCGGTATCTCCCTCAGTGTTCCTGGCCACACCCCGCCTTTGCATTCAAACATTCTCCAAGGTACAGAAGCCAGGAAACAGTAAGGGAAGTTGCCAATAGGTTTTACACAGACATGCCCGAAGCTGGCAGAGTGTTGTTGACACAATTAGCTCCCAATGGGGACAGAAGCCTGAGAGGGTGGAGAAAGGGATGGGAGGGTCTCAATGCCTCCTTCTATATAACCAACCACACTGTTTATTGGGCTGTTCTCTGCCTCAGCCTGTCTACTCCCTTCTGGCCAATTCTCAGTATAGAAACGGTTGCAGCAGCTCCACAATTTAATAAGGATAATGATGGGCATTTATTATCACAATGCATTTTACAATGCACAAACTATTTGATCCCAAAACAAACCTTAGAAGGAAGCAAGGCAAGGCAGGGCTGTCTTCCCATTTTACAGAAACAGAGACATAGGAAACAAGGTCAAACTTTTAGAAAGCTTCCATGTCTTCAGGACTTTTCTGGCTCTGAAAAACATCCATAACAGCTAATAACAACAATAGCGAACCACAACAGCAGTGACAGCTAACATTCATAATGCACCTACTTTGTGCTACACTGTGCTAAGTGCTTTATAAAATATTTTCTCCTTTGATTCTCACAACAACACAGGGAGGTAGGTGCTTTTATTATCCCTATTTGGCAGAGGTTAAGTGACTTGCTTAAGGTCACACGGCTAGTAAATGTCTGAGATGGGATTTGAACTTAGGTCTTCCTGATTCCAGGCTTAGTGGCACATCATATGGTTTAAGGTCCCTTCTAGCTCTCATACTTAATTTTCTATATTCTAAGTGCAGTGGTAGAGACCTCTCTGATACCTCACTATAGCATTGAGTGAGTCTGGCTGTCCAAGGCTTTGAGTGAAAGCTGTGACAATTCCTATCTGCCAAAAGACTTTAGAAGGGATTGGTAACAGACTGTGCATCTAGCATCTAAGGACCAGCCTAACTAGCTAAATGTAAGGAGGGCTATCACCCAAAGGTTGGCCACTGGATGCTAAGATCATTCAGCCACAGAAACTCATGAAAACTAGCCATCTCCTACCCAGTGAGTATTTTCACTGTACTATAGTGAATAATTATAGATCCTGGAAGCGTTGCAGTAGGTGCTTTCAACTTAAAATGTAAAGAACATCTCTTTAGACATAATGTAATGGAAAAAAAAGAAATCTGGAGTGAAAAGATCTGTGTCACTTTAGGCAGGTTGTTTAATTTCTTTGGACCTCAGTTTTCTCATCTAGCCAATTCCCAGACTAGAAGGAAATAGAGGCAAAGGTGTGCAGTGGAAGGAACACTGGACTGAGAGGTAGAAGGAAGCCGGATGGGAATCTATCTGACCTCCAACATTTACTAGCTATATGACCCCCGGCAAGGCATCTAATCTTTCTGAGCTTCTGTTAGATCATCTGTGGGGATCAAATGAAAACAATGTGTGAAAAGTGTTTTGAGAACCTTAATATGCTATACAAATGTCAGTTTTCACTGTGATTATTTGGAAAATGAGACGGTTAGACTAGATAATCTTTGAAATCTGTTCCAACTCTGAATCCTATAATCCTGTGACCCAGCAAATTCCCTTCTAGCTCCGACTTTCTATGTCCCACGTTTGAATATCATGTTGAGTGCAGCAAAGCCCAATTTACTATAGATGTTGATGACTTGTAAGCTTGGGGTCATAGGTCATAGACTGCGAGCTAAGAGAGCTGGAAGGGACCTTAGAGTAAGCCCATGGAAATTAAGTGACTGGTTCTGGGTCACACACCTAATAACAGAGTATAAGACCTTCTTGATACTTTGTTTAATAATTTAATACTTCAATGTCTATTATCTGCCCCTTACCTTCTGTAATTTCATCAATGGTAATGGGAGGAAATCAATTGATCTGGGCATTCTGATTAACTCTTTTACTCCTTTAGAGGTTGTGACATTCTCTGATCAAAACTGATGGAATCAAGAGGTAAGTAGCTATTGCTGATCAAGGATCAACCACCTGCTAGCCCTTTAAAAGGCAAGACACTCCTTAGGACGCAGTCAGAAATGGAATCATTCCTCACCTCTTTTTTTTATGGGAGGTGGTTATTTGTTTTCTCTTCCTTCCATCAACTATAGTTTCTTACAATGGACCTACTTGTCTAGTAAGAAACACTGGACCCAGTGAGGAGCAAATTGTGAGTCAAAGGAGGAGACAGATTTGAGGGTCTTCTCAAGACAGTCAGTCTTGGCAGTTGAGATGGAGAAGAACAGGTTCGAGCACTCAAGCTGAACAACCTGCCCAACATATATACTGTACCCAGGGGAAGAAACATAAGGACACCATGAGAAAGGAAAAGATATTAGGGCCTTGCAGTGTCAGATATGTGAGTTTCCCTGTCTACATATTGGTTGTATGTGCCTTGTCTACTAGTGTACTTTAAGAGTGTGTCTACTTTTCCTACTGATGCTGTGTGTAGTTGTGGAAGAGTGTATTCAAGCTTGATGAGAAGAATGTTTTTGTAGCTATTATTTTTATGATGCCATCTAGACAAATGCCATTGTGTAGAGATAATTATGTCTACTGGCTGACTATTAAAGGTAAGTACATCAGTGGGGGCTCATTAGTTGCAGTTTTAGGAGTGTGGACCCATAGAATACCTTGATCATGATGGTAATTACTCCCTAAAACCCCTATGCTTTTGGGTTAAGGAGGATTATGGAGGGAGTGATACACTAAGAAATCTGTACCTTCTCTTTTGAACTGGACCCTGGCTTTTATTGAAGCCCCCCATGTGCTTATCTGATTTGTTGCTGACTTTAAATCCATTGGTATCTCCTCAAGAATCCGGAGAGGCATCTTTTATCATTCAGCAACAAATCACCAGAAATATTTGCCATACCTCCAAAAGATATCAGAATTTTATGAACCCAAAAACATCATATGTTCCTCCCAATGCAGCCCTCCTGACAAAATACTTTCTGATATAGAACATCCTGGAAATACCAGCTGGGTATTTCTGCCCTGGATTTCTTTTCCAAAGCTTTCTAAGTACAGATCAACCTCTAGCAGATTAATTCTTGTAGAAATGAAAAAAAAAACCCTTAGAAATCATTTAGTTTGACCCTTCCATTTTAAAGAAGGGAAAACTGAGGCTCTGAGAAGTGAAATGACTTGTCCAAAGTCATAGGGGAAATTAAATGACAAAGCCCAGAATTTGAGCCTATGTTTTCTGACTCTGAATCCAGGACTGACTGTTCCTAAAGTGTTCATGCCCACATAATCTTTTAGATTGCCACCAGAATTTGTTCTGGTATATGCTGTCTTATTTCCATAATCCTGGGCCATCTTCCCACTTTCTGATACAACTGAAGTACCTGTAACCAGATTCAATTCGATTCAATAAACATTTACTAAGTGCCTACTATGTGCCAGGCACCGTACTAAGTGCTTTGCTATAGCTTGGGATCAGACACCTAGTGTCCCCAGTAAAGACAGCTTCTGGATCATCCAAAGACTCCTCAAGACTCAAGGTCCCACCTGCTTTGTTGGGAATGTTTTTGCTAACCAGTTTTTCTGGGCATCTGACTAGCAGCAACAACTTGGTTCACATTTATATAGTATAATATGGTTTGCAAAGCACTCTTCGTTGATTGTCTCATTCCATCCTTACAAAAACCCTATAAGTATTGTAGTTTTATTATACCCATTTTGCAGATGGGTAAGAGGTCTGCAGAAGTTAAGTAACTTAGCCAAGAATACACAGCTGGTAAGCAGACAAGTCAAGATTCAATACCAAGTTCTTTATTCCAAATCCATCGTTCTTTTCATGACATCAAAGAAGCCTACCCTACTAGGGTGGCAAACAGAGGTCCATTTAGGTAACCTAAGCATCTTTGTATAACTTCCCCTTCAAATTCTCAGCTATAAATATCAGAATCATCTTTAACTCTTTCTTCCTCTCCCTCCCTCACCTCCCCAATCCAATCAGTTGTAAATCCTGATGATTTTACTAGGGCTATGTGTCTCACAACTGTTCCCACATATCCATTCTGACTACTACCACCCTAATTCAAGCCACCATAGCCTCGATATCATCTTACTGGGATTATTTTATTATTATTATTAATAGCTAGCTTTTATAGCATACTGTTTTAAGATTGGAAAACGTTTATACACGTGTGTATGTGTGTGTGTGTGTGTGTGTGTGATCTTATTTGATCCCCACAACAACCCTGTAAGGTAGGTGCTATGATAAACCTCATTTTACAGATGAGGAAAGTGAAGCTGATATAGTTTAAATGACGTGCCCAGAGTCACATGTATGATGAGTGTCTGAGGTCAGATTTAAACTCAGGTGCTGCTGACTTCAAGTCCAGTGCTCTTACCCTCAAAACAACTTAATTAATTAAGTAGACACTTAGTAAATGCTAGTTTACTGACTGGTTGACTACTTTAAAAGCCTCCTAACTCATCTCTCTGTTCTCAGGCTCTATCCTCTCCAGGCGAACCTTCACAGAGCTGCCAAAATAAACTTCCTAATGAACAGGTCTGACCATGTTGTTCTCCTGCTCCAAAGTTTTCAAGTGGCTTCCTTTTGCCTTTAGGATAAGAAATGAAAAATTGTTAGCCGGGTGGTTAAGCCCTTCTACAATCTAGCTCCAAATTCCCTTTCTAGCCTTCTTTCACCCTTCTTCCCTTTATACCCCTTAACTTTTACACACACACACACACACACACACACACACACACACACAATTTCTCACTATTCCCTGTCTCTTGACCTTTTCTGCCTCTATGTGGATGCCTCTATGTTTAATTTAGGCACTACTTCCCCCATGAAGACCATTCATGATTTCCCCGTGTCCAGTTGAAAGGGATATCCTCATGTTTTCCTAAAGTATTTCATTTGGTCCTCTCCCTTACCTCCACCATATTCTACCCTGTATCATATAATCAATCCTCAACTTTTACAGGGGCAACATTCCTAGAAAACAGAGCCAAAGTAAAAAATGTGAATGTTGATGTGTTGAACCTATGGGAAATTGGGGGTTAGATTCCTGTGACCACCAAAAAAACTGTAATCTTTTGTTAGACATTGCTGAAAATACACTTTTCTGCATACAATTCCTTATAACAAAACAGTAATTCTGTTAACATACACTTTTCCTAACACAGTAACCATGAAATAGCTTATAAAATACAGTACACAAAATAAAATTGGTAACATGCAAAACATTTTCCTCTCTCTAGTAATTCCTAGAATTCTGTGACCCTTTTTGTTAACACCTCAATTAAAAAACAAAAACAAAAACATCGATTTCAGACAATATTCACTTTCTATAACCCATGAAATCCACAGTACCATAAATACTACACAGCAAATAAAATTCTTAAAATTTAAATACTTTTTAACCTGAATCTTACCTTCCGTTATGTCATGTAGTGTGAGGTGTTGTACTGTGCACTAAATAATAAAAAACATTCAACCAATGTATGGATAGTTCTTTACAATGATAAGGTGAACAAGACCCACGAAACACCTAATAGGATACCAGCCACTCCACAAATGTGTGTGCATCTTGCCTCTCTTTTTTTTTCTCTATTGCACACAGCTATGAATGTGTGGTTGCCAACAAGAAAATGAGGTTACTAATAAAATCAAGCCAATATTTGAAGTTGCCAAAGTTAAACATGCTAATATTGAGGTTTGACTGTACTTATTTCTAGACATGACGTATCCCCTCTCTCCCTTTATTACTGTAAGCCCTATGTAGGCTATAGCTCTATATACTTAGCCTATATATGTATTACTGTAGCTTTATATATGCCATTTTCTACCTTCAAATCCATAGTATTGGGCACAAGGCCTTGTTTAGAATATCATAAAATTTAGAAGTGGAAGGTATCTTGGGTATCATCTAATCCACTGGCTAGGGGGCATAATGGAGAGAGTGCTGGCCCTGAAGTCAAAAAAACCTGAGTTCAAATCCAGTCTCAGACACTTACTATCTGTATGACCTTGGGTAATTCACTTAACCCTGTTTACCTCAGTTTCCTCATGTGTAAAATGAGCTGGAGAAGGAAATGCAAACCACTCCAGTGTTTTTGCAAATAACTGAATGAAAATAATCCATTGACTACAAAGATGGGGGAACTGAGGACCAGCAAGCTTACTTAGCTCATCCAAGATTACACAGGTAACATATTGCTAGACTTAGGATTCATACTCAGATCTATTGAAACCAGACATAGTGCTCTTTAACCCTTTGGTTTCTAGCTTGATTTGAATAGAATTGAACAGGCTGGGACCCCAGGAAGAAAGAATCTAACTCCTACTTTAAGTAATCCCCTCCATAAAAAATGAGTTGTTGAGCATATGATATAAGGCTACTTACTCCCTCTACATTAAGGCATTTAGTTGCACTTTGGGATGGCTCTAATTGCTAGAATATTTTTCCTTGTGTCCAAGGAGTCTAATCCTTTTTCCCCATTACAGACCTTCAAATACTTGAAGAGAGCTATCATATCCCCACCTACTCTTCTCTTCTCCAGCTAAACATCTCCATTTCCTTGATATGATCCTCATATAGCATCTTCTGCAGTTTGTCTCCACATCCTCATGGTTTTCCTCCATTGGCTGAGTGTGGTCTTGTTAGTTAACATCTCCCATGTAACCAGCAGGTTCTAAGAGAGGCAGCAAATTGAACTGGCCAAAGACTGGATTTGGTTTCAGAAGGTCTAAAGTCAAGTCCAGATTTCTGCCACTGAAGAGTTATGTGCACCAAGACAAATCAGTTTCCTTCTCTGCACCTTAGTTTTCTTCTCTATAAAATTCGGAGACTGAACTAGAGAACCTTTTAAGGTCTTTCCAGCTATAGTAACCTATTTCTTAGGTGTCATTCCTACAGGATTAATTAAGCCTGTAGCTTCCCTTTCCTAGGCCCCAAATACACAATCCCAGGTCCCCAGCCTGCTTGGCAGCCCATCTCTTGGCCAAGGCTTCTTGGGGAATAGTCCTGGAGAGAGTCAATAGGCCATTCAGCACCTTTTGGAAGCTCTCAACAAGCTGTCTATAGGAAGCTGGCTTGGGGACTGGCCTCTCTCCAATGCCTCTTGACAATCTCCCCTGCATGGGAGGGTGTATCCCTTGGGCAGATCCAAGTCCTTCCACGGCTGCCTGCCTGGCATCAGACAGTGTGGGTGATGCCATTTGTTTTTTTGTAGCTCACAGAGAATCCAATGAAGGCATCTAATTGGGATCCTGGAACTGCTGGGCTCCCATTCCCCCTCACAAAAAATTAAAATAAAACCCCCAAACAACAACAACAACAACAAAAAAAACCTAGTTGTTTTCTCTAGTTATAATTATACAAGCCCACATCTATATGCCACTTTGAGAATCACAAACTTCTTTCTTCACAGCAGTACAGCATGTGTATGAGCCCCATTTTACAAACAAGGACTTAGAGCCAGAAGACAGAAGTGAAGAGTCAGATTGGTAGAGTGAAAAGAGTATGGAATTTCAGAATCAGAAATCTGCCTTTTGGCATTTATAAGGAGGATGACTTCAGGCCACTCACCTCCCCTCTCTAGGCATGGTCCTGGTCTGTAAAATGAAGAGTTTAAACTAGACACCTCTAAGCTCCTGACAGGCTCCAGCATTCTGGAATTCAATGGAATTGAAGCTCAGAGAAATGAAATAACTTGTATGGACATTTCTTTAAAATTTTATATTTATAAAGTACTTTCCACAAACCACCCTATTTGATTCTCAAAACAGCCTTGTGAGGGAGACAGGACAAGTATTATTATCTTCTTATTTCCAGATGACAAAATTGAGGTGAAGAGAGAGGAAGTGATTTTCATTAGAATGGAAACATTTTTCAGCAGTCATTGACCCTAGGCTGAATTTTACCTCCATACTCAGTAGCCATGTGAATAAGGAGAAGCCTCTCTGAGCCTCAGTTTCTTTGTCTGTAACCTGGCTTAGACTTTCCTTATTGATGGAGATTGATGTGACTCAATGTTCCACTCCGGGTGAGAGTTTGGGAGAAGGATCTGGGTCTTCTGGGTTCTAGCTTTGAGAAAGAAAACAAGAGGTTCCAGATTCCCTCTAGGGAGAGGTCCTGAAAGGGAGAGGATGGCTCTGTGAGGAGGCTGGCTTGTAGAGGCGCTGGCACCTTGATCATGTCCTTATTCCCAGAGTGTTTCCTCATCCATAAAATGTGGATAATAATGGTAGCTACCTCCCAGGGTTATTGTAAAGACAAATGAGATATAACTGTAAAACACTTAGCACAATGACTAGTACGTAGTAAGTATTATATAAATGTTCTTCTTATATATATATACCTATATATATCTCCCTGCAGAGAATCTGGAACTGCTTGTCTTGTCTCTCAAAACCAGAAGCCAGTAGACCAGGATCTCTCTTCTCTCAAACATTGGCCAACTACATTCCATCCCACCCATCTCCCTCTGCCACCGCTCGTCCCCCTTCTTAGACTTGGAGCTTGAGTCTTTAATCTCCACCCAAGAGGACAATCTTATGCAATTGGGCTTTGAGCCTTGGATTACATGTTGAATAGGACTAAATATATTTGTCCTACCTACCTCACAGGGTTAGGGTGAAATTTAGATGAGGTGATACATGTGAAGCATTCTGTAAACCTTAAAGTGTTATCATAAGGTTAGTTGTTGTTATGGTAACAAATCAGTTTCCACATGTCCCCCTGTGGGGGAGGCAGAAGAGGTATTATTATCCTCATTTTCATAGAAAGGTAGACCTAGAAGAGATATTAAAGACAATCCAGTCTAACTCCCTCCTTTTACAAATGAACCCCAAAGATCAGAAAGGCTAAGGAGGTGGTCACATGGTGAGTCAGTAGCAGACCCAGGACCTGAACCTAAATGTCTTTACAGAAGTATAAACTGAAGCTCAAAGGAGGAGTGACTTCCCCAAGGTCAAAGGACAAATAATCAAGGATTGCCACTATAGTCATTCATCTGCGGAGAGAGAGGGTTTTAATCAGAGAGGTAGTTACTGGCATCAACATCAGCTTTGGTTGAAATTCTATCAGCACAGACACAGCTGCATACCACTGGACTTGAGGACCTGGCCTGTCCCTAACTGCCCCAATCTGGTGGCACTCATCATTTAGGCCCCAAGCAGAAGTCTCTCTCCCAGCTCCTTTTAATGCACATTTTCTACAAGACTCATTCTCAAGCAGAGAAATACGTGGATGTTGTTGCCTTCTCTCCCTGAATTCTAAGGTAATACTCTTGTTAAGGAGACTGGGTCATTACACACATATGGACATTTCTGAGCTAATGTTTCTACAGAGATTTCTGGTTGCCTAGCATCCTTTGTCTCAAGTGATGGTCACAACTACCCTGTGCTATGGGATAAATAAGAATTCTTTCCATTTCACCTGTGAATAAATTGGGGATTAGAAAGCTTAGATGACTTTCCAATGGTCATACAGCTAGTAAGTGGCTGAGCCAGGTCTACTGACTTTAAATTTAGTGGTATTTTTGCACTGTGCCTGACTTTCTATTTCCGTTTTTACCTTTAATGTTTTAGCCCCAAGACCTCTAATCCCAAGATTCTTAACCTAGAGCCTGTGAAATTGTTTTAAATAGATAGATGAGTAGGTAGATAGACAGATAGATAGATAAACTGTATTTCAATATTATTGGTTTTCTTTGTAATTCTAAATATTTTATTTTATGCATTTAAAAACATTCTTCTGAGGGCAACTAGGTGGCGAAGTGGATAGAGCACCACCCTGGAGTCAGGAAGATCTGAGTTCAAATTTGGCTTCAGACATGTAACACTCATTAGCTGTGTGACTCTGGGTAAGTCACTTAACCCCAACTGCCTCACCAAAAAAAAAAAAAAAATGTTTTTTCTGAGAAGGGGTCTATAGGTTTCATCAAATTGCCGTAGGAGTCTATGACTCAAAAATAGTTAAGTTCCTCTGCTCTAAACACTGTACTATGAGAGGCCTAGTAGATAGAGAGCTGACCTTGGAGCCATGAAGACCTGAATTCAAATCTTGGCTCTGACACATATTGGCTGTGTGACTTTGGGTATTCTTGAGGTAACTCTCTCAACCCCTAATTTGCAGAAGGGCTGAGCTGCTTCAGGAGGGGGAGTCGCCTCATCTGGGAGTTCCCTCTATCAATCAGTGAAATCATAGGTCCAATCCCTGTCCTTAATATATCCATTCTCCTTGTCTAAAATGGGCTACCCATATCCCACCCCCATTCCATCTCAATCTGTTATAGTCTCTCTTTTCCTTTTAAGCCCGGCTCAGTTGCTATCTTTACTACAAAACCTCCTAGCTGAAAGGGCTCTCTCTGTGCTATATTTCTCACAATATTTGTACTTATCAAATTCCATAACTGGTCTCCCCAAATTGGGACCAGAAATGATCCTGTTTCCACTGAAAAGATAACCTTCACATGAGACCACTCTGTGTCACAGGATCATGAAGTCACAGAACGTTTGAATTGAAAGGTAACGTAGAGGGTGTCAATGACCACCATCCATGCCTGTGTTCTACATTATGGGCAACATAGCGTGGTGAGAAAGAGGCCAGATTTGGAGTCAGAAGATTCCAACTCTCAGCTCTGGTTTGAATCCTCTTTCCCAATTGCTACCTATATAACCTTAGGAAAATCATTTAATCTCTCTGAGTCTATATTTCCTCCTCTGTAAAATAAGGGGTTGGTCTAGATAGCCTCTTATGTCCCTTCCAGCTCTAAATCTACAATTCTATGACTGTATGTGGTCATACAGACACCACTTGACGATCTCCATTGACAAAGAACTCACTACTCCCTTAGGCAGCTTGTATGACTTCAGGATAGTTCTCATGTCGAGTGAGTTTTCCCATATGTGAGGCCAAGATCTGCCTCTCTCAGACTTCCTCCTCTTGCTCTTAGTTCTGCCTTCTGAGGTCAAGCAGAACAAATATAATCCCTTTTCCCCATGATAATGCTTGAAGTCATCAATTATGTTCCTTACTAAATTTATTTTCCTTGGGCTAAACAAGTCAAATTGAATAATATTTATAAAGTGTTTAATATGGTGCCTGGCACTCAGTAGGTGATTAATAAATGTGAATTGAATTTAATAGTAGGTGCTTAATGAATGCTTATTCCATTCCATTCCAAACATCCTATATTCTTTCAACTGATACTCACATGACATACTGTCCAGTCCTCTCAATATCCTGATTGCCCTCTTCTGGACTAGCCCATTAATGTCCTTCCTAAAATACGGAACCTAGAACTGTGTACAGTATCCCCAGATGAAATCTGAGAAGGACAAGGGTCATCAGATCAATCACTTTCCCCAAAATAGATATTATATTTTTTGGTTAGCATGTCCCAGTATTAATTCACATTGAGCTTATAGTCTAGTCTACTAAGAACCCTGGATGTTTTTCACATATTCTGTTGTCTCAAGATATTTCTCCTGTACTGTACCCATGGAGATTTTTTTTAACCTTTGTGAAACTTTACATTACATGTCTTCCAATTAAATTTTGACCTGTGAGATTCAGCCCATCCTGTTAGTCTATCTGGAGCAGCTGGATGGCATGGAATCTCAGGAAGACTCATCTTCCTGAATTCAAATCTGGCCTAACACATTCACTGGATATATGACCCTGGGCAAGTCACTTAACCCTGTTTGCCTCAGTTCTCTCATCTATAAAATGAGCATGAGAAGGAAATGGCAAACCACTCTAGTATCTTTGCCAAGAAAACCCCAAATGGAGGTACCAAGAGTCAGACACGACTGAAAACAACTCAGTAACAACAACAACAACATTTAGTCTCTCAAAGTCTTTTTGATCCTGACTCTGTCACCCAATGTGCAGGCTATCTTAATATCATTTGCAATTTTATAAGCATGCTTTCTTTGTTTTCAAATCATTGATTTAAAAAATAGCATCTGATTGAGGACAGATACCTGAGGAACTCTACTAGAAACTTCCCTCAAAGCTAATCAATCTTACACTTTGGGTACAATTGATCATCCAGTCTTGACATTTTCAGGAAGACCAGAATTTGAGTCCCACTCTGGCCACTTATTAACTCTGTAACCCTGGGCAAGTCACTTAGCTAGTATTAGCCTCAGTTTCCCCCTCTGTAAAAAGGGGATAATAATAAGGATTTGCAGGATTTTTATAAGGATTAAATGATATATCATCAATGTACCAGAGGTCTGGTGCAATCACACACATCTGATGGAATGTCCCCTCACAGAAGGGATAGGGAACCTGCTTCTGGTAGACTTGTGATGATAGAGAAGCACCTAGAAGAGATGCTGGAGCATGCCTGGAGGTTCTGTGACTGATTTGGGTTGGCTAGCCATGTGGTGAATAGGAGGGTCTTCAATTAGTTCTGGAGGTGTTCACAAAGGGCTATCAATCAGAGACACTACCATTTTCTCTTTAGCCTCCCCCTGGTGGTCTGACTCTCACTGACAGTATTTGGTGAGAGACAATACTGTAAGTGGAAAGGGCCTGCAGGGGTGGGGAACCTTCTGCCTCGAGGCCACATGTGGCCCTCTAGGTCCTCAGGTGCAGCCTTTTGACTGAATCCAAACTTCACAGAACAAATCCCCTTAATAAAAGGATTTGTTCTGTAAAACAAATGACTGAGAATATTGATAAGTAAGGAACTCCCTTATACAACCTTAGTCAAATCCCCTGGTTGTCTGCATTGATAAAATTCCAGCTCCAACATTCTAAACCTATGCTAAGCTATGAGAAACTCTGCTCCATGATCTCAGGTCCCTTACAGGTTTGACATTTTATGTTATAAATTCTCTTTCATCTCTAACACTCTCTGTCCTATGTAGTACAATCTTTCCTGATGCTGACATTCTTTGTGCTAAGATTCCTTCTGGCTCAAACACTCTATGTTCTAAGGTTGAATCCAGTTCTAAATTTTTAGCGGGAACTGGACCTGACAGTTCCCAAGGGAAACAGATGACCCACTTGCAAAGGGCCAGGAGAAGAACCATGATTTGGAATCTAGAGG
This sequence comes from Vombatus ursinus, assembly GCF_900497805.2. Lineage (NCBI taxonomy): Eukaryota > Metazoa > Chordata > Mammalia > Diprotodontia > Vombatidae > Vombatus > Vombatus ursinus. The sequence goes on along the minus strand of NW_020954641.1, from coordinate 2,451,861 downwards.
TGGGGCAGGTGGAACACCCACATAATAAACACAATTTGGGTAGTAGAGCCTGTTTCTCTAAGCCTTGGCCCAAGGCTGTGATTGCAGCAAGTCATCTCTTTGGGTTTTTGGCAAAAGCATTTTGGAACCCACTTCTCTGAACCAATCATTCACTTGACTGGTTTACCCTCTTCTTGTGTTCATGAAGGGCAGAGCTCAGCTTATCGACTCCTCATCAGACTTTCAAGAGGGAATTTTGGGGAACACCCACATTTGCTGAGTTATTTTTGTCCTGAAGAGCGTTTACTGGGAGGACCCAAAGACACCTTGATCTGACAAAATGAAAATCAGGACCAGAGTCATAAATTCCAATCAGGTATCACAGAATTACAGCACTTCAGAAGTTAAAGTGACCTCAGAGGACATTTAGTCCAACCCATACCACTGAACAGTTTCTGACAAGAGGCCATCAAGATGAGGGAGCCAGTTACTTCCCAAAGCAGGCTGTTCCATTTTAGGATAACTTGCATTTCCCTAACATGAAGGTAAAATCTCTTTCTCTGCAATTTTTGCCCATTGCACAAACAGTAGTGAGTGTAATCCTTCTTCCTCAAGCCAGCCCTTCAACTGCTTCTTTTCTTAAGGCTAAGCATACCTCACTCCTTCAATTGTTCCTCATATGTCATGGTTTCAAGTCTCAGAGTTGTTTAGACTTGTGTAGGTAGATAGAGAATCACAGAATCTCAGACTGGGATGCCAAGAGATCTTGTTTTAAGGAGCATATAATAGCAGGGAGCATTTATGTGTCACTTTGTACAGTTTTTGCAAAGCACTTCAGGAATAAACATGATCTCATTTAATCCTTAAAACACACCCTGAGAGGTAGGTGCTATTCTTATCCTCATTTTGCCAGTGAGGAAACTGAGGCTAAGTGACTTGCCCAGGGTCACCCAGCCAACAAATACTGGAGGCAGGATTTGAATTCATGTCTTCCTGACTCCAACGCCAGCACTCCAACCTACCTGACTCTCCAATATCCATAGCAATCTCTACAATATCCCTAAGTGGTTGTACAGCCTCCACTTAAAGACTTACATTGATGGGGTACTCACAAACCAACCCATTCCAGTTTGGGATAACTCCTTGTGTACTATTCATTTTGGAGTCTAAACAGGCAGGCAGCCATGATAGATAGTATTGCCCTGGGAATCAGGAGATACAAGCCCTAGCTTAGGTTTGGATATTAACAAGTTGCACGATCATGTACATGTCAATACATTCAATCCAATTCAACTAATTCAATTCTTCTCCACTGTGCTGTTGTTGTTGTTTGTCCTTCGTTCTCAAAGAAGACCATGACATCAGGGAGGTGATGTCATGCCATGCAAATAAATTGGATTTAAGTGGTGGAGGGCTGTGCAAAGTTACCAGTCTCACTCTCTCCTCCAGAGCCATCTGGGCACTGTGGCCAGGTATAGATCAGGACAACTGGAGATGTCCCAGATTCTACTGTGGGAGGCATCATGAAAGAATGGGAAGTATCCAGGTACCAAGTTAGGAGACCTGGGTTCAAATTCTACCTTTAACACATACTGACTGTGTGATTCCCCCCACCCCAAACAGCTTCAGTCCTCTCTGCCAGTTTCTTCTTATAAAATGGGACTAATGCTAGTTGCACTACCTTCCTCCAAGGGTTATTGTGAGGAAAGCCCTTCTGAAGCCCCAACTCCACAGATATGTGATTTTCAAAGTGCAGAGCCCTTTGCTCAGCACTGGGGAGACACAAAAATGGATTGAACAAGATTCTTACTCTGAGAACACTCACAGTCCAGTGGGGAGGATCAGTCTTGCATGGCCTAACTACAATTCAAGATACAATGCAATCAAGGTGTAAAAGTCCAACTAAGTCAACAAGCATTTATTTAGTGCTGTCTTCCAGGCACTGTGATGAGCACCAGGAATACAAAACAAAACAAAACAAAACAAAACAAAACAAAACAAAACTGGAACAGCCCTTGCCCTTAGGGAGCTCCCATTCTAAAGGAGGAGAATGTGCCAATGACTATGTATATTCAAGGTAGAGATAGAAGGTAAATGCACAGGGAAGGCATTAGCAGGGTGGGGGTGGAGAGTGCAAGGGGAAGAATCCAGGAAAGGCCTTTTGCAGTAGGTAAGATTTGAGATGAGTCTTGAAGGAAGCCAGAGTGAAACCAGGAGGTGGAGATGAGGTTTAAGCTGATAAGATAGTTCAGAGTGAAAGGGACAGGGAGTGGGAACAAAGGATAGGGAACAGTTTGACTAAGGAGGTAGCATCTGGGTTGTGCCTCTCTGCCTTCAAGGATAAGTAGGATTTCAACCAGCAGAAATGCAGAAATGGGGTTGGGGGGAGGGTATCCCAGATACGGGTGCCAGACAGTATGAGCAGGGGCACGGGGGTGGGTACTAGAGGTATGATGAGTTTAGGAAGAAGAGAGAGAATGGTCCAATTTGCCCAGACCATAGCCCAGGTTCCATGAAATAAGGCATGGCAGTGCCAGATCATGGAAAGTTTGAATGCTAGGCTCTGGATTGGGGATTTTACCCAGTAAGCAATAGCAAACCACAGAGAGGCTTTGGGTCAGCTTTATGCACTTGACAGCCCACGTAGGACCAACTGGAGGAAGAGTGACTGGCGGCAGGGAAACCTTTCAGGAGAGCTAGAGGACAGAGGTGATGAAGGCCCGCACTGGGATGGTTGCTGTGAGAACAGAAAAGTGATGAAGGATGGGAGCTATACTGTAGACACAGAAGTACGGGGTTTAGCACCTGATTGGCTAGAGAGGATGAAGAAGAAGGAGTCCAAGATGACTCTGAGGTATTGAGCTTGGTGGTGGTGCTGACTGAAATAGAAAAAGGTAGGAAATAGTTAAAGTTAGAATTGGGGAAGTTATGAAGAGTTAGGCAAAGCCACTTCCTCTCCCCCCCCTCCCCACCCCGGGTCTGGTTTCCTTCCCAGTTAAATGATAGTATCATACTAGAGGGTGTACAAGAGGGTGTGCAAGCTCCCTTTTAATTCTGAGATTCTGGGTTCTAGGTCCTCTTTACTAGTGACCTGTGTTCCTCATTCCCTGAGCTGACAGTATATTTATGTATGTATATGCACATAGACACATATGTGTGTATCTCTGTGTATGTATATGCAGGGATGTCTATATACATACATGTATGCATATATAGATATAAACATACAAATACACAATACATACATACATACATAAATATATGTATATATATGTGTGTGTGTGTTTAAGTATATACCAGGGGTGGGGAACCTGCAGTCTTGGGGCCACATGTGGCCTTGGGTGTGGCCTTTTGACTGAGTCTGAAATTTACCGAACAGAACCTTTTATTAAGATTTGTTCTGTGAAGCTTGGATTCAGTCAAAGGGCCATTCTTGAGGACCTAGAGGGCCACATGTGGCCTCGAGGCCAAAGGTTCCCCACTCCTGGATATACACACACATGCACACACACACACACACACACACACACACATATACATCTGTCTGCCTATCTATCTATCTATCTATCTATCTATCTATCTATCTATCTACCTATCTATCTATCTATCATCTATTTATACAATAGAGTTCTGGACTTGATATTAGGAAGACCTAGGTGCAAATTCCACCTTAGATAATTAATAGCTGTGTGACTCTGGGCAGGTCACTCAACCTCTTGAAGCTTTAGTTTCCTCACTGGTAAAATAGGGATAATAATAGCAACTGTCTCATAGGATTATTTTGAGGATCAAATGCAGCAAAGTGCCCTGTAAACCTTAAAATGCCACATAAATGTGATTACAATGGTGATGACAACAGTGCTGAGTATCCTCATTTTAGAGAGACAGAGGGAATACATTTTAGAAATATTTTCCCTTCAAATGGCTAAAACATTTAAAAAATATTTTCACAAGAGCTTTACTGCTTAAATTAATTGACAAGGATATATGAAGCACCTACTAAGAGTGTATGCTAAGAGCTGGGGATACAAAAATGACAAAAGCTGGTCTCTGCTGTCAAGGGGCTCGCAGTCTAATGGGAGACACAACACATAAACAATTATGCATGTACAAGCTACATGCAGGGTAAACTGGATATGCTCACAGAGGAAGGCGCTAGCAATTAGGAGGATCAGGAAAGGCTTCCTATAGAAGGTAGGATTTCGGGGCAGCTAGGTGGTACAGTGAATAGAGCACTGACCCTGAAGTCAGGAGGATCTGAGTTCAAATCCAGCCTCAAACCAAACACATGACACTTACTAGCTGTGTGACCCTGGGCAAGTTACTTAACCCCAATTGCCTAAAAATTTAAAAAAAGAAGCAATTAGAAGGTAGGAGTTCAGCTGGTAAGCCTAAAGTATCAGAAAATTTACCAACAATAATTAATAGCTCACAGTTTTCTAGCTCTTTATGGGAACAAAACACTTTATAGTCATTGCTTCCTGTGCTCCTCACAACGGGAGGAGGAGGGTTCTAAGTCTGGCTCCCTTGACTCTGGCACTTAGAGATTTATAAAGTGCTTTCCTGCAAGTCAGTAAAGCAAGTATTCTTAACCCCACTTGACTGATGGGAAGACACGCTGAGAGGGTAAATAATTTGCAAAGAGCTATAGAGATGGTAAGTATCAGAGCAGGGCAGAGACTCGAGCCCATATCTCCTGACTCCAGTTCCAGGGTTCTTTTCATGTACAGCTCCATCCTGTTCAGACCTCGATGGCTTCTGAGATCTCTTCCAAAAGATATCCTATGATCCCAACAATGCTGACTAAATGAGGCCTCAGTGTACTCAGAGTAACCAAACATAGATATGATGTTTGGCTCTGGTGCTTGGTAACAGGGCACTCACTTCATCCACGCCAGGGAGCTGGGGTGAAGAGTTGAATCATATCTCTCTTCCCAGATGCCCAGTTCTGTCACAGGCTCATGGATTTCAGGATTTACAGCTGGAAGGAACATTATAGAAACCATCTAATCCTACCTTTTCATGGGATAGAGACAGAAATTGAGGTGCAGAGAAGGAAGAGCTTTATTCAGAATCATACAGTGACTTTGGTGGCACGGTGTGAACTAGGACCCAAACCTTCTGACTCCTAATCCAAGTCTTCTACAACTCCTTTCGGCCTTGTATAATAACCTACCTATGAAGGTAAAGGGAGCACAGAGACAGGGGGATGGACTAGAGGGCAAGAAGATAGGCTCAATGTTTTTGTGACTCCCTGGGTTTCCAACATAAGGAAAACTCTCTGCCTTCTAGGATCCTGAAGCAAATGATCTAATTATTTTTTTTCCATCTTTAAGCTCTGTGATTATCATTAAACAGCATGAGGTTGAATCACGCTATTTAATCCCCAGCCAACCACACCTGCCTGATTCATCGTGAGAGGCCACATTCCTCTATCTGGGGCATCATACTGGCTCCAGTTGTGATATGTTATGATATCATAATTTCTGGAATGTGGCATTCCTGAACAGATTCAGGCATGAGGAGCAGAAAGAATAGAGAACAGAAAATTTGGATGCAAGTAGAGGCCCAGAGATGAAAGACAGGTGAGAGGGATAATGACCATTTGACATAATCTTGTTCCTGAAAGCTGGAAGAAGTATAGAAGCTATGACTTCCATCATGATGGGAAATCAGGAGTCTTGGGGGCTGGTCCCAGGGATACAACAGTTAAGAGATAGGGAGGAATGTACCAGCAGATACCTACACACTTTTCCTTTTGAATCTTGCTCTTTGGTACCACTAAAAAATAGACTCTCTGTCTCTCTGTCTCTGTCTCTCTGTCTCTGTCTTTCTCTCTCTCTCTCTCTGCTACTCAGAGGAAATGTTTGCTAATCTTGTGCCCTTAACCAAGTATCCAAGAAGTCTGGTGCCTCATACCACAAATTCAAAACCATGAAAAGAATTAATCAACGATCAAGGAACGTTTATCAAGTGCCTTCTGAGTACAGAAGAGCACAAGCTCAGCTTCAGAAAACCTGGTTTCACGTCCTGGCTCTTTCACTAACTCCCTGTGTGGACTCCTAGAAGTGACTTCCCCTGTAAGAGAATGTTCTGATAAGAATCTCAGTTTCCTCCCAGATAACATAGGGAGAAGAATGCTTGCTTTCACTCCTTGCCTCACAAGAGTGCTGTCAGCATTAGAGGAGGCAATGAACAAAAATCACCCTGTGACCACAGAAGCTATTACAAATTGCATACTGTTATTAGGCAGCAGGGTGACTCAGTGGATAGAGTGCCTCACCTGGAGTCAGGAAGATTCCCATTCCTGAGTTCAAATCTGGCCTCAGACACTTAAGAGCTGTGTGACCCTAAACAGGTCACTTAACTTTTTTTTGCCTCAGTTTCCTCATCTGTAAAATGAGTGAGAAGAAAATGGCAAACCACTCCATTATCTTTGCCAAAAAAGCCCCAAATGGGGTCACAAAGAGTCAGACATGACTAAAATAACTGAACAACAAAAATACTACTATCACCCTATTAGGTGGTTTTGCTTAACTTTTTTCAATGGAAAAATTCTATTTCAGTGGGATGGAAGAGGGTGTTATTTATTGGGAAGTGACTGATGTGCCTAAATTAAATGTATGAAGAAAGGAAAATTTAAAAAAAAAAAACATATAAATGTGTGCTTTAGTGTTGGTCCCTACTTCCCAAAGGACCAAGTCAAATCAACAAACATTAATTTATTCCAGATGATGTGCAAAGTTGCACAAAGATCACAGAGCTGGCCTTGCTTATGAGACTCAGGTGTGTGCATTTGCATGAGTTGCAGATCAAACATGGGGACAATTCTAATCAATAGTTCTGGCAATTCTCAGCCTGGCTTTTCAAGTCTTTATGGGGATTACAGTAAAAACCAAAACCAAAACCAATACTCAATCAAACTTCACATCAAATGAAATGTCAAGATCCCCTTCTGCTTCCCCTCCCCTCTTCCCTTAGTAGATGGAATATGCCACTCCCCAGATTAAAACACCGCCACTGGGAAGGGCCCGCACACAAGGAACAACCATGACCAGGGGATACATACGAAGAGCACACAGGTAGGACATCTGGCACCCCATCTGACCCTGATGTGGCCAGCACAACAGATGATTATGCTCTGGTGAGACAGCAGATCTGGGCCACAAAGCAGAAGAGTATCTAGGTCAAGGCCATTGAAATAAATCAATCGCACTGGGGATGGGACTTCTGAAAAGTGATTTTCTGAGCACTGCATCCTATTTCAAGATATAATCCTAATCGTGGAATGTCTGAGCTAGAAAAGACGTTATAACATAAAAAGATAGAACTTACATTGTTAGTGTTAAAAAAGACCATAGAGATCATTCCCCACAGAGGTGGGGAACTTGCGGCCTTGAGGCCACATGTGGCCTTCTAGGTTCTTGGGTGTGGTCTTTTGACTGAGTTCAAGTTTTACAGAACAAATCCTTTTATTAAGGGGATTTGTTCTGTGAAGTTTGGATTCAGTCAAAGGGCGGAGCCTGAGGACCTAGAGGGCCACATGTAGCCTCGAGGCCTCAGGTTCCCCACCCCTGTTCCACACCATTCCATCCATTTTACAAATGAGGCCAAGAGTTTATATGACTTGCCAAAGGTCTTATACAGAGACAGTGGCAGAGCTGGACTGGTACAACACCCCTGGTCTTTTAACTTCCAGACCCCACTGTTCGTACAATTATTATTTTTTTTCCACTAAAGATTTCTAACGGTTGATGTTGATAAGGAATGGATGGGGGGAAAAAATCAAGAATAGAAATACCCACTTCAAGGAGGTGTCAGGAGGATCCAATGAGATCACTACATGCAGTACTTTGCAAATTAGGTCAGCTAACAGGATTCTGGTCTGTTTTTTGTTAATAGAAAAGAGAAGAGAGAAGGATGGAGGAAGGAGAAGGGAGAGGAAAGAAGAGAATTTGAGGGCTTCATGAGCACAAATAACCAGGGGTGGGTGGATAGGGCAGAGTAGTCCCAGCCTTTAGCAGTCAATGCCTGTCAGGGAGAGGGGCAACTGAAGTGAGGGAGGGGTACTAAAGAGAAACTTTTCCTGCTTTACAACTGGGCCTTCCATGGGCAGCCCATGACTCACTTGAGTGTCCATCCACACATCCACCCTTCACTATTGAGTAATTATTGCATAAATGTAGCTTAAAGAAACTTACCGAGCTTAGCTGTGCACCAGATATCCCCAAGGGATGTTCCCTGACCTCTACAAAACAAAGTTGTCTCAGCCACCAACCTGCTGTGTGGCTGTGGGAGAGTCACTTGTCCTTTGGGCCTTATGGAACCTAAGAATCCCAGAGATGGAAGGGGTCTCAGAGGTCATCTAGTTCAAACTGCACCTGAGCAAGAAGCCCTGACAAAGATCCGTTGGAAGGCTTTCTAATGGCAAAAATCTCAAGACCCACAGCTTCCTGATTTGTAATGTGAGGGAAGTTGAGCCTCATGATCTCTAAGGTGCTATCTCTCAGGTTGACTGCTCTACAGTGCCTCCCAACTACCCACTTGTATCCCATTGCAGGCATCCATAATAAGCATTCAGCTGCCAGGAGGGGAAGAGTGAGGAAGGGTTTGATACATAATGAAGGAAGTTGAAGAAAGGGTGGGGGAAAAGATCTTGTAGCTTCCATGATGCTCTGGTTTAAGGAATTACATTTCCAAACAGACACGGTCTCAAAACAATCCCTCTCCTTTCACCCAAACATCTCTAATTAGGGCAGGGGAAGAAAATTTGGAGAGGAACAGAAAAATAAAAAAGAAGAACTGAAGGCACAGGCCCAATTTCTCTACCCACAGAAAGTACACTCTGGCAGGGCTTGGTAAAGGACTCAGCCAGACAGAGACTGTCTTTGTCCTCCTCAGCACAGGGGAAAGAGGCAAGGAGAGTTTCCAGAAAGCCCCAGGACGTTTAGCCTGGGAAGGTAGCTTGACAGAATGGAGTCTGGGCAAGTCCATGGACATCATTTCTTAGGATGAGGATGAGAGATTCTCAGAAAACTAGGAGGTCCCTCACGGTTCAGTTGAGGCCCTTCCTGGCCTCTATGGTCTCCATCTATAGCAGGGGTGGGGAACCTGTGGCCTCAAGGCCACATGTGGCCTTCTAGGTCCTTGGGTGTGGCCTTTTGACTATGTCCAAGTTTTACAGAACAAATCCTTTTATTAAGGGGATTTGTTCTATGAAGTTTGGATTCAGTCAAAGGGCTTCGAGGCCTCAGGTTCCCCACCCCTAATATAGCATCTCCAACAAGCAATTCAGACAACCTTTGCCTGAAGAGGCAATTGACAGGGATCACCCTGTCTCCTCATGAGACAGATGATTCCATTGAAGAACAGCTTTGATTGGTAGGGAATTCCCCAAATCCTACAACTTCAGAGTTGAAGGGGACCCTAGAAGTCCCTAGCCAAAACCTGAGCAGGACCACCTTCTACAACATCCTTAACAAGTGGTCATTCAGTTTCCACTCAAACACTTCCAGGGGATGGGGAACTCATTGCCTTGCAAGGCAACCTAGTGCATTTTGGGACTGTGATAATTGTCTTTTGCTCATTGCACTGCTCATTCTTGGTCACCCTTCTCTGGACTTCCTCCAGGTGGTCAATCCCTTGCCACAGCATTCCAGACATAGTCTGAAAAAAGGGACATTGGGATGATGTCCTTGTTTTGATGGACATTGTGCTTCTCCTGATATACCCTAAAATACCATTAGTTTTGGGGGCTGCCATGTCACAATGCTGGCGGCTGTTAAGCTTTTAACTCATGAAGACCCCCCCCCACTCCATTTCTATGGTCACTTTCACATGAAATGCCTTACATTGACCTGAAATCTATCCCTCTTCACACTAGAAGCAGCACTAACTCAGAATTCTGTCTCAGTTCAAATCCTGCCCCACATGCAGGTTAGTTACAATTGGGTAAATCACTTAATGTCCCTGGGCCTCAGTTTACTGTAAAAAGATGAGGTTGGACTAGATAGGCTGTGAGATCCCTTTTATATCTACAATGATGATTCTACATCCCCCAGGGGTCCCATGTTTTCCTCCCTGGAGCTAAGAAGCCTGGGGTCTCCTTGACTCTTTCTACCACAGCCCACTGGCTCCCTCAAGTTCAAGGTAGCCTGTAAAGATGGCAGGGAGATGAGTTTGAACAGCTGTTATCGTGATAAAAACAGATACTTCCAAGGGCAAACAAAAGGACCATTAGCTGGGAGCCTGGAAAGCCAGGCTTTCCTCTCTGATGGGGGCCTGGGGATGGGGGTGGCACATGAACTGCAGTGTTATTTATCTATGACTAGCCTCTGGGCAGGAATCCCTGAGGCCTTCCCCCAAGCCTCATTTCATACCAGCTCCTTGTGGGTAAACTCCCTGTTTTGCATTTTCTCAGAAAAAGTTTCTGTGACTTAGACAGCCTTGCAGTGTTGTTCAGACAGCTTACTCCCAAAGAAACACGGGCCAAAAGCACTCGCTTCTGTCTGAGCTGCCAGCACAGGCGCCTACCCTTCTGAGGGCTTAGCTGGCCTTTAGGAAAGCATCTGCTCCAATCTTAGTGTACCCTGACAAAGGACCGCGGAATATCAGGACTGGAAGGTTCACTGGACATCACAGAAAGTCCAAAGTTGGGGGAAGAGGAGAGGGCATGAACACAGAACACAGAGCATCGAAACCAGAAGGAGCTTAGAAATAGAGCACAGGACAGCCTAGGAGCTTTTCTGTTACTATCTTGCCTCGTTCCCCACTCCTGGTGGTCCTCTAGTTCCCACATTAACCAAGATGCTCCACTGACTAACCAAACAACCACCGAGTCTCTCTGTACTCTCTTTCTTCCCCCTTTCCTCCCCTTTTGTCTTTTCTTCTTTTCCCTACAGATCAGCACTCTCCCTTACAGTCCAGTACTCTTTTCTCCTCCTCTACCCTTACACTTCTCTTCCTCTCCACCCATTTACAATGACAGTTCTGCTCAACCTGTGGGGAGTACAAAGAGCCTATCCTGGCAAGGAAGACTGGGAAAGGAGAACAGAAAAAAGTTTATTCCCCACAGGGGGAAAGCAGCCTGGCAAATTAAAACAGCTGGCAGCAGCTCTGGTTGGAGGTCGGGCGTGAGGGGAAGAGGGCTGGCAGAACCCTAATGACATGTGTGGGCCATTCAGAGAGGTTTCTCCCCCTCTGGAAGGAAGCCAAGGAGGCAACTGGCTCATTGTTTTCTATAGGGGTCTTCTCAGAACCTGTAATAAGGTTTACCTTGGGAATTATAAGCAGCCAACAACATGATCTTCATGAACCCCAAAACAAACCTTAGACATAGAGCCTATAGTCTGAATGCAAACTTTTGTTTTTGGCCTTTCTTTGTATCCCTAGTGCCTGGCACATAGTAGATGCTTAATAAGTGCGTGCTAACTGACTTTCTGTTCCGAAGATTCCCATAGGCTAGGATAGTTATGTATCACCGCTCCTAAAACTTAACCCAGTTCCTAGAGACCTACACTATAAACTTAGTTTCTTTCTCCTATCATTCACCCTCTCCCTAGTAAGACATCTGCCATACTGTCTGGGTGAGAGACTGACAGGATGGGGTTCTTAAAAATCACAAATACTATTGAATATCAGTACTAGAATATAAAGTGCCTTTAGAATACAAATAGCTGGAAGGGACCCTAGAACACAAAATACCACAGCTGAGAAGGACCTTTGAACATATAATGTCACTGGGAGAAATCTTAGAATAAAGACTAGCCCAGCTAGAAGAGACCTTAGAACATAGAATGCTGGGCTGGAAGTCCCTTTGAACATAGCACAGCAGAGCCAAAAGTGCCTTAAACAGCAGAATGTTAGAGGTGAGTAGTGATGGAGGTATGGAGGTCTGGGAATCACAGAAACACAGATCACCTAGTCTACGTCCTACCTGAACTGCGAAATCCTTCTGCAGCCTTCTCTCCTTTTGTCTCCTCCTTCATCCCCTCCTGTCTTTTCCTTTCATCCATCTTTCCTCCTACTCAGGCTTTGACAAGTGGTCATCTAACCCAGGTGTGGGGAACCTGCGGCCTTGAGGCCACATGTGGCCTTCTAGATCCTGAGAGTAGCCTTTTGACCAAATTCAGATTTTATAGAACAAGGCTGCCCTTAAGGATCTAGAAGGCCACATGTGGCCTCAAGGCCACAGGTTCCCCATCCCTGATCTTGCCTCTGCTTGAGCAGCTCCAATGATGGGAAACTCACTATCTACCAAGCCATCTGGTTCCATTGAGGGACAGCTCTGAGCTGAACTCTGTCTCCTAACTAAGTTCAATATATTGCTTCTAATTCTTCCCTGTGGGGCCAAGCAAAGCAAGCCTCTCCTCTCCCTGACAGCCTTTCAATATTTGAAGACAGAGACCCCATTCCCTTCGTGTCTTTTCATCCTAAACACCTCCAACTCCTTCAATTGATTTTGTTGCAGCATGCCTTCCAGTTCCTTCCCTGTCCCCTTCACAGCCCTCTGCACCAATTTCTGCTGCTCAGTGTTCTTCCTAAAATGTGATACCCAGAACAATACGGATGTTCTCCTCAAAGCTTAACTCAAGACCCTTCACAGTCTGGCTCCTTCACTGGAGGTCCTTTCCAGCTTTAAATCCTTTGATCCAATAATCCTTCACGTACTCTACGTTTGAACCAAATGGAACCTCTCCTGTTCTTGTGCTATACCACCCCTCTTTCTCCCTGCCTTTTCTCTCTTTATTTCCCAAGCTTAGAATGAACTCTTCTGCTCTAAATCTCCACCTGTTGAAGCTTTTCTCGTCCTTAAAGACCCAGTTCAGTTGTTACTTCCTCTATGAAAGACGAGAAACTGGCTGGAAGGAACCTTAGAACACAGACTCTGAGGTCTGGAAGAGACCTTAGAATGAGGAATATATATCTATATCTATCTATTTATCTATCAAAAGAAAGGACTTTGTCATTTAGACTATTTGCTCACCCCCACGGTGAAAGTGACCTGTGACCTCCTTTCTAAAATTTCTCATAGCACTTTCACTGGAATCCTCTCTCTCTCTCTCTCTCTCTCTCTCTCTCTCTCTCTCTCTCTCTCCTCCTCTCTCCTCTCCCCCCTCCTCCTGCCCACACCCAAGGTCCTTGAGAATAGAACCTGAATCATATTGATCTTTTTAAATCTCTCCCCACCTCCCCCTAGTTTAACCTACTACAGGGTCTTATACCCAGTGGGGATTATGTTGAACTGAACTGAATTCTTTTCATGATGGATGCATTCCTGAAAGACGACTATAAATGTAATTTTTGAAAACTAAATCCTACTTTAAATTCATGAGAATGTACTTAAATCAATCCTACAGTGATGGATGTTATAAGGAAAGAGCCCTGGACTTGGAGTTGGCATCCCAAGTTGGTCAATTCCTGTGTGCCCTTGGATAAGCCACTTAAGTTATGTGAGCCTCAGTTTCCTCTTACGTAAAATAGGCATAATAAACCCTGCTATGCCTCCTTCACAGATCAGTTAAGAGGATCAACTAGGATAATGTATGTAAAACATTTTCATAACCATAAAGCACCAAAGAGGTGTTAGATATTAATACAATTTGATAATTATCAACATTAGAATAATTATTTATTATCCCTTATCATTTTCCTTGTTTGTAAATACTATACCCTTGATAACTCAAATGATGTGAAGCAGGCTACAGCTTCTCCATGCCTACATGGACATTGCTGAAAGCATCAAATGCCCTGCTAACCCACCTGCTAGTAAAAAGCATCTCCACACTCCACTAGGCTGGTTATCAGATGACAGACTGATTTCGTGTTTGACATTTTTCCCAAATGGTAGGACCTGACAGCTTGTATGCTCTGTTCTACAACAAGGTACTTGAGTTAGAGGATTGCAACACTAAATTTCCCTAAAGGGTATTTTATACCCTGTCCCTAATCCTTGCAGCATAGAATTTGATTTACCCTGAGATCTCTTTAGGGTTGCTTGGCATTCCACTGACCTGTCTCTACTGTAGATGTCAACTGGAGATCCCTTCTCTTCACCAAAGTGGTAGGAAGTTAAAGAAGATGCCAGGTTATAGAATAATAATAATGGCTGACATTTACTGTATTTTAAGGTTGGGAAAGTGCTTTGAATACAGCATCTCACTTGGTACTCACAAACTACAGAATATCTATCATCTCCATTTTGCAGGCACCTAGGTGTTGCAGTGGAGAGAATGCTGGATTTGGATGGAGTGAAGAGGAAATAAACCAGAAACAGAGGAACTACTTAGGGGGCTTTAGAGACAAGAAGAGATAAGGCCTGAATTAAGGGGTTCACAGTGAGAGTAGAGAGGAGGGACCAGACAGGGAAGCTATTTCTGAGGTGGATTTGACAGTAGCTGACAACTCACTGGAAGTGAGAAGTGAGAGAGAAAGAAGGGTCAAAGATGACCTCACAGTTAAAAGGCTGAGTGCCTGGGGGTTAGGGGGGTTGGGAGGGAGGGGTGGTTTTAAGAACAAAGACAGAGAATTTTAAAAACTGCAAATGAAAGTCCATATGTATTATTAGCTTCTCCTGTAGCTGCAGTAACTAACGACAGAGTAGTGAGGACAAGGAAACAAGTATTTATTAAGTACCTACTATATGCAGGCACTTTACAGATACCCCATTTGATCCTCACAATAGCCCTGGAAGGTAAGGGCTTTTCTTATTATCCCCGTTTAACAGTTGAGGAAACTTAGGCAGACAAAGGATACATGTCTCCAGAACCACACAGCTTTTAGGTATATGAGGCCAGATTTGAACTCACTCAGGTCTTCCTAATTCCAAATCCAAAGCTCTTTCCCTTGCACTACCTAGCTGCCTCTCAATCAGCAAGGAATTGCTTTAGTAAAGGAGATAGGTCACCAATGATGTTGGGATCCATGTTAAGCAGGCAGAAGGAAACAAGGGGCTGAAATTCAGTGGCTAGACATGTAGATATAGGAATCATCTACAGAGAGGTGATAATCAAAGCCATAGAAGTAGATAACTTTGCTAAAAGAGAGACCACAGAATGAGAAGAAAAAAGGATTAAGTATGGATCTGTAGGGAATAGCTGAATTTAAGAGGTAGGTGGAAAGAAACAAAGAGGGGACGGAGAAGAAGTAGTCAGAGAAGTAGAAAAGAAGCCAGGAGAGGACCTCTTAAAATAGGATTTTCTTTTGGTACTTTGAATAAAGATTCTATTTTCCCCTCCTTAACAGGACCTGTGATTTCATTGGCATAGGGAGTTCCTAGTAGGGAATTCCCTCTACCAATGGTGAGGAGCCCCTACTCTGAAACTTAGAGTCTCAGAGAGTTGCCTTGGGGCACAGAAAGGAGAAAAAACTTGCCAGAGTCACCCAACCAGTCTATGTGTCAGAATCAAGACTTTAACCCTGACACAGAGGGGAGCTCACTAGCTACTAGGCCACAGGTGGCCTTGGAAATTAATTATCTTTTCCATCTGCCTGCATATTCACCTCTCTATAGTTCATTCTTGAGGATCCTGATTGGACAAGAAAGAGAGGAGGAGACAAGGCGAACCAAGGCAACCAGATCCCCTCCCAGGGCATGTCCATTTTCATCTGTCTATAAACACTACTCAGGATTTACAAGCCACCTAGAGCCAATGGGATTCGTAGAATCACAGAATTTCAAAGCTAGAAGGAACCCTAGAGGCCTATACTCCTCATTTTATAGAGGAAGAAACTAAAGGCTAATGGAAGTGATTTGCCCAAAGATACATGACCAGTGTTTTTCAGTAGAGGAGTGAGTAATATGATTGAACCTTAGTGAGGTTATTGGGGCAACAGATATTGTGAAGATGGACTGGAGAAGGGACAGGCTGGGGACAGGGAGACCAGTGAGGAATCTTTTAATAAGGAACTACAGGGTGATGACCTTTTCTTAATGCTAGGAAATCATAGACAGAAAGCAATGAGCAAGAGACCAGAGTTTTAGCTCCAGCTCTGACACTCTGTTTCATTCAATCTGAGTCAATAAATATTTATGAAGAACCTGCTCTCTGTGCTAGGTCCTGTGCTGGACACCAGAACAACATTGAAATTGGATACCATTCTTCCTCTAAAAGAATAAACAACCTAATAGGGATAGTTTGACATGAACACAAATATTTTTGATGTGAGTTAGAATAAGAAAAATGCAAAGAATGTATAGAGCACTGATCTTGAAGTCAGAAACACCTGAGTTCAAATCCCACCTCAGACGCTATCTGGGTGACTATGGGCAAGTCACTCAACCCCTATCAGCCTCAGTCCTCTTCCATAAATTTGTTGTTCAGTCATTTCAGTTGTTTCCGACTCTTGTTTTCTTGGCAAAGATACTGGTGGTTTACCATTCCCTTTTCCAGTTTATTTTACAGATGAGGAACAGAGGCAAAAAGGGTTAAGTGACTTGCCCAGGTTCACACAGCTAGTAAATGTCTGAGGCTGGATTTGAACTCCAAAAGATTAGTCTTCCAAATTCCAGGCCTGGGGCTGTAGCCACTGCACCACCTAGTTGCCCTCATCCATAAAGGGAGTTTAATAATAGCACCTTCTCTACAGTGTTGTTGTGAGGAACCAATGAGATAAAACATATTGGCAAATTTTAACTATATAAATACTATTATTGCCATTATTATTAATGAAAAGTTAGAATCAAATTGTAGAGGGCCTTGAATGATCAAATTAAGATTTTATTCTTAGGAAGGCAGTATGGTATCATGAAAAGAACCCTAGCTCCCTTATCAGAGGTCTTGGGTTCAAATTTGTCCTCTGATACATACTACTTATGTGATGTTGGGCAAGTCTCTGAATCTTAGTTCTTCAAATGTATAATAAAGAAGTTGGACAAGATGACATGTTAGGCCCCTTCTAGCTCTATGATACTATGAAATAATATAGAATTTAGGGTCAGAAAAGCTAGTTTGGAATTGTCAGTTTGCTACTTAATACTTGTTTGACCTTGGGTCAATCTTTTCCCCTCACTGACCTCAGTTTGCTTATCTAGAAAATGAGGTCTTGGACTACATTAACTCTTGGTTCTGTTACAGCTCTAAATTATATCATCCCCAATAGAACACAAGATCCTTGAGATAAAGGGCTATTTCTTTTTGTTCTTTGGATCTCTCATATTTAGGGCTGTGCCTGGTACACAGTGGGCACTAAATAAATGTTGGTTGGTTGACTGAGCCTAATTTATTCAGGAGGCAATAGAGAGCCAGTGATTTTTTTTTCATGATTGGGAGTGAGTAATATGATTGAAGTAGCATCTTAGTAAGATAAGTGGGGCAACAACTCCAGTTGGACTAGAGGAAGGACAGGCTGGGGACAGGGAGACCAATTAGGAATCCTTTGAAATATAACTGGGGGAGGAATTTTTTAGAAGCAAGTCCTCTGAAATCATAGACAGAAAGAAATGCACATGAGACCAGAGTTTTAATCCTATCTCTGACATGAACTAGTGTCATCTTCTATAAGTCACTTGTTCCTTCTAGACCTGATTTTCCCAATCTACAAAATGAGAGAGCCAGAGGAGATTACTCCCTATGGTCCCTTCCAGTTCTAAGAATTATGCCCTATCTATAGTCATATGAAAAATGTTCTAAATTACTATTGATTAGATAAATGCAAATTAAAACAATTCTGAGGCACTATCTCGTACCAATCAGACTGGTTAATATGACAGAAAAGGAAAATGTTGATGTTGGAGGGGATGTAGGAAAACTGGGACACTAATGCATTGTTGATGGAATTGTGAACTGATCCAACCATTCTGGAGAGCAATTTGGAACAATTTGCCCAAAGGGCTATAAAACTGTGCATATCCTTTGATCCAGCAATACCACTGCTAGGTCAATATCCCAAAGACATCCAAAAAAAGGAAAAGGACCTATTTTGTACAAAAATATTTATAGCAGCTCTTTTTGTGCTGGCTGAGAATTGGAAATTAAAGAGATACACATCAATTGGGGAATGGTTAAACAAGTTGTGGTATATGATTGTAATGGAATATTATTGTGCTATAAGAAATGACAAGCAGGATGATTTCAGAAAAACCTGGAAAGACTTACATGAACTGATGCATAGTGAAGTGAATAGAACCAGGAGAACGTTGTATACAGTAACAGCAATATTGCATGATAAAGA
Source organism: Vombatus ursinus (assembly GCF_900497805.2). Taxonomy (NCBI): domain Eukaryota; kingdom Metazoa; phylum Chordata; class Mammalia; order Diprotodontia; family Vombatidae; genus Vombatus; species Vombatus ursinus. Next base: position 2,433,711 of record NW_020954641.1, on the reverse strand, counting down.
ACTGTGAGTGACAGCTCTTCTCAGCAATGCAATGATCCAAGATAATCCCAAAGGACTAATAATGAAGCATACTATCCACCTCCAGAAAAAGAACTGATATTGTTTGAATACAGATTGAAGCATGCTATTTTTCACTTTCTTTCTTTTTTTTTCTTTTATTGGAGTCTTCTTGTACAAAATGACTAATGTGGAAATGTTTTACATAATTGCACATGTATAACCTATATCTGATATAGGTTACTGTCTCAGGGAGGGGTAAGGGGAGGCAGGGAGGAAGGGATGGAATTTGGAACTCAAAACTTTAAATAAAAATTTTTTAAAAATTATGTCCTAAGGCCATTTTTCTAAGGCTTAACATTCAGTGACCTGAGGGGCCTTTCCAGGGCTGACATTCTCTGTTCTAATCCCTCCCTATTAATTCTAGTTCCTTCCCCTTTTTAGACCCTTCACCTTGGGCTGTGTCCATGAACCTTTAAACCGTGGGATGGGGACTTATGTGACTCCCAGCACCAGGATGGTTTCCCGGGCATGTGACCCAGTTCCCTAGCCTGCCTCTCCCAATGCTCCAGAAATAGACACCAACTTTACAGCTTTGCAAGGACTCTGTGACACCACTAGCCGGGTTGCGTTCCTCAGTAATGGGAAGGGACAGAAAAAGAACAATCTGGTCTCCTAGGCAAAATTATAAGCTTCCCTTGCATGCTTTGTATCCCCCAGAGCAACCACAGCCCCAGGCTTGGCACACTATGGGTGTTCCACAGGAGTTCAAACAATGAATCAGAGAACTCTGGGTTTGGATTCAAGTTTGTGCTCTGCTACTGATAACCTGCATGTGGGATCTGGTGCCAGTCACCACCCTCTGGGTCTCTGATTCACCATCTGGAGAATGGGGTAGGGAAACACGCTGACCGAAGCCATTGCTGGGGAGGGCAGCACACTAGCCACTGTTCTGAATCCTTTTGTTGTTGTTCAGTTGTTTCAGGAGTGTCTGATCCCTCGTGACCCCATTTGGAGTTTTCTTGGCAAAGACACTAGAGTGGTTTGCCATTTTTTTCTCCAGCTCATTTTACAGATGAGGAAACTGAGGCAAATGGGGTTGGCCAGGGTAACATAGCCAGTAAGTATCTGAGTATGGATTTGAACTCATGAAGATGAGCCTTCCTAATTCCAAGCCAGACACTCTATCCCCTGCACCACTTAGCTCTGCCGTCAAATAGCTAAGAGATTCTAAACCTTTCTCAGAGTGTCAGAAATCACAGAATCGTTTGATGATAGGTTTAGAACTGGAAGCGATCTCAGACGTCTCGTTCACAGAGGAAGGCACTAAAGCTTGCTAAAGTTGGTAAGTGATTTGCCCAAGGTCACATAGGGAATAAATGGCAGATTCAGACCTTGAACTAGGGCCCTCTGACTCCCAAACCAGCACACTTTTCATGGCGCCCCACTTCTCATTTTTACAAGGTAAGGAAACTGAGGCCCAGAGAGAGAAATCTGATGAATCCGAGGCCTCTCCACTATTAAGTGGCACAGCTGGGACCCAAACCCAGGTCTCTTGGCTTTTATTCTCTTCCCCCTGAATTTCAAAGCATTGCCATAGCTCTTTCCAGACTCCCCTTCCCCCAACTCCTGTTTTTCCCATGTCTCTCCCCTTTCTACCACCTCTCTTTTACTAACCTCTGAGAGAAACTCCCCAAACCCTTCCCCCACTGTCCCTGGGCCCCAACCCACTCCACTTCCCCCTTTCCCTCCTGTCACTTTCCAGTCTGAAGGGTTCTCTCCTTGGCTTCTGTCTAACCTCTCTTAAAACTCCTCCTCCCCCATAAACATGGTGATTTCCCCTTTAGTCCACTCTGTGTAAATACAAGAGGCCCATGACTCATTATTCCCTCTCCACCAGGGCTATGTACCTACCCCATTGTTGCTAAATAACATGGGATCTATTAAGTTTCTATGGGGTGCTGCTATAACAACACAAATAACACCCCCCTCATTTATGCACTGCAAAGTGCTTTCTTCACAACAACTTTGGGAGGTTGGTAATGCAAACAAACATGCTTATCCCCATTTCACAACTGAGGAAACTGAGGTTAAGGGAATTGAAGTGATTTGCTCAGGGTGTCAGAGATCCAGTACCTAGGGACTCAAGGCCAGTTTCTGTGACTATAAGCCTGATATTTTTCCCATTACATTGCATCATTGCCTCCTGTTCCTATCTACCTTTAAAAAAAAAATCAAGTATTTATTAAGCACCAGGCTTACAGCACTGTGCTATATTGTCTTATCTTATCCTCACAATAACCCTGCAAGGTGGGTGCTATTATTATCTTCATTTTACAGATAAGGAAACTGAGGGAGACAGAGGTTAAGTGACTTGTCTAGAGGTCACAGAGCTAAGAAGTGTCTGAGATGAGATTTGACCTCTGGGCTTTCTGACTCCCAGTCCAGGGCTTAGATTTAAGCACCACCACTTAAGCTGTGTTTCATTGAATTGTTAACAGAACACCAGAAGACTGAAGATCTCACAGGACAAGGAGGGTCAAGCTGGAGCTTACAACAACTTGCTCCCTTCCCCCTCTCTCACCCTGCTGGACAAACCACCTCCTGGCTCACACCCCTCACCACTCTACACCGGAGAAGCACGATAAAAGCAGAGAGCGTCCAATGCAAACCACCAACTGTCACATCTTGACTATCTCTCATGACCGAGACAAAGATAAAGAGAGAACAGATTGTAAATGAATACGTGAGGCTGTTCTCTCCACACAGGCACATGCCTTTCATGCTCTCGAAATACTTAGAATTTTCTTAAATTAAACAAGTGACTGTAGACATTCTTCATCAGCCCCTTGCTACAGACAGCCAGATACCAGGAGTTCAAGGTTAACCTCAAACCCAAAAAGCCACTAGTTTGGCTCTTTATGTTAATTGATGTAGACACATATAAAGTATCACATCAGATTCACTTGCATCATTAGCGACATAAAATGTCAAAGGTGGAAGGAGCCTTAAAACATAGAACTATCAGAGCTGGGAGGGACCTAAGAACAAAGAACATTGAAGGGCAGATTTTAAAGAGCCCTTGGAATGTAAAACGTTAGAACTGGAAGGTACCCCAGAACAGTGAACCAAAGAATGCTAGAATGTAGTCAGTCGATCAATCAGTAACCATTTATTAAGTGCCCACTGCATGCCACGCACTGTCCTAAGCGTTGACAGAATTGAGGACTCAGAACTTGGACCATAGGGGCTGAAGTGACATTGGAATACATAATATTTGTTGTTAATGACTAAGGCCCTACCTCAGATAAGGAAAGTGAGGCTCATAGATGGAAGTGGCTTACCCAAGGTCACCGACCAGGTTAGAGACAGAACCCAAACTTAAACCTAGGTCTCCCCAAATTCAGTGTTCCTTCCTGGGCAGTATGCCAGCCCCCTATGTTTGTTTGGCTTCTTGGTTATTTTATTTTCATGACTAGGCGAGAGGAGGAAGGAGAAGTTGAAATGGGAATTGAAATGGTCTGAAAAAGAAAAAAATGAAGACTTTCTGAGGTTACCAGAATGTTTCCATTTTAGAAAAGCCCTGGCAAAAAAAAAAAAAAATTTTTTTGAACAAATTGGTCCCAGTTCCCCTTAGCAGATGGCTGAGGAAAAGACAATGACACTCCCCCAGCCAAGACCCGCGGGCCACTTGGCATCACCCACATCCATATGTTCTTTGAAAGTCTATACAATCAGAGGCCAGAAAACAGGGCTACAAAGGAGTTCCCAAAGGTAGGAGCTGCCTAGATTTGGGACACGGGCTTGGGAATCAAGGACATAGGTTCAAAACTCACCTCTCATATGTGTGAGCTTTGTGAGAAAGGGCAAGTCACCTAATCTCTCTGGGCCTCAGCTTCTCTATCCATAAAACAGGGATAATAATAGCTACATTATCTATCTCCATGTTGTTATGAAAATGAAATAAGATAATATATGTTAAGCACTGTCCAATCCTTAAAACATTGTATAAACACAAGCAATCACTGTTATTCATGATAATTTTAATAACAATAAAGATTTGCTCTGGTTACTAGGAATTTTAAAAACTGGAAAGAAAACTAGCAGTGGATAGCTAATAATTAGTTGCCATTGATCAGAGCCTTGGATTTAGAGTCAGAGAACCTCGGTTCCAATCCCAGGTCTATTAATTACTGCCTACATGATGTTGGGAAAATTACTTCCCCTCTCAAGGACTAAATTTCTGTATCTATATTGTAAAATTAAGAGTTTCATCTCATCAGCCTATGAATACGCAAGACTATTATGTCCTTCTCACAAACGACCCTCACTCTCTTTCATCCCCTCTTTTATTTCCTATCCCTTATAACTCTATGAGAATGTAAGGGCTGGGTGGCACAGTGGATATAGCACTGGGCTTGGAATCAGGAAGATTCACATTCATGAGGTTAAATCTGACCTCAGACACTAGCTGTGTGACCCTGGGTAAGCCACTTAACCCTGTTTGCCTCAGTTTCCTCATCTGTAAAATGAGCTGGAGAAGGAAATAGCAAACAACTCCAGTATCTTTGCCAAGAAAACCCCAAATAGGGTCACAAAGAGGCAGATAGGACTGAAAAAATGACTGAACAACACCAAAAAAAAGTTAGAAGGGACCTTAGAGTCCCTTAGAAGATAAGATATTAGAGTTGCAAAGGACATTAGTTGTCACCTCATTTTATATTTGGAGAAACTGAAGCTCAAATAGGCTGTGGGACCTGACCAGAGTTACATAGCCAGTCAGTGACAGAGCTAAGGTTTAAACCCCATTCAAGGCTCTTTTTACTGTATCATCATAGGTAAAAGAAAAACCTAAAATGGACCTATTAACTTTTTCATTCAACTAGTTTTTTAAAAATGTTTTTTTTTCAATTACATGTAAAAACAATTTTTAACATTTTTTTTATAATCGTTGAGTTCCAAATTCCCTCCCTCTCTCCCCTCCCCAATGCTTGAGAAGTGAAGCACTTTGATATAGATTGTACATATGCAGTCATGCAAAACATATTCCCATATTAGCCATTTTGCAAAAGAGAACACAGATCAAAGAAAGAAAAAAGATAAGAAAAATTGAGTTTTAAAAGTCTGCCTCAGTCTGCATTGGCTCCATCTGTTCTTTCTCTGAAAGTGGATAGTAATTTTTCATCTTAAGTCCTTCAGAATTGTATTAGATCATTGTATTACTGAGAATAGCTAAGTCATTCACAATTCATCATCATACAATATCGCTGTTACTGTGTACAATGATCTCCTGGCTCTGCTCACCTCACTTTGTATCAGGTCATATCAGTCTTCTTAGGTTTTTCTGAAAGCATCCTGCTCATCATTTCTTAAAGCATAATAGTATTCCATCACAATCATATGCCACAACTTGTTCAATCTTTCCCCAATTGATAGCATCCCTTCAATTTCCAATTTTTTGCCATTACAAAAAGAGCTGCTATAAATATTTTTGTACATAAAGGACCTTTTCCTTTTTCTTTGATCTCTTTGGCATACAGACCTCATAGTGGTATTGCTGGGTCAAAGGGTATACACAGTTTTATAGGCCTTAGGGCACAGTTCCAAATTGCTCTCCAAAATGGTTGGATCAGTTCACAACTCTGCCAACAGTGCATCAGTGTCCCAATTTTCCCACATCCCCTCCAACATTTGTCACTTTCCTTTTCTGCCATTTTAGCCAATATGACAGGTGTGAGGTGGTACCTCAGAGTTGTTTTAATTTGCATTTCTCTAATCAATAGTGATTTAGAGCATTTTTTTCATATGACTATAGATAGCTTTGATTACTTTGTCTGAAAACTGCCTGTTCATATCTTTGACCATGAATCAGTTGGGGAACAACTGATATTCTTATAAATCTAACTTGTTCCTCTATATATTCATCCAACTAGTTCTTATCCTTCCTTGGAGTATGAGTGAGAAACAACAAAACCCTGGAATGATGCAGTCTTTGTTGCCACAGTGATCCATTGCTCTGTATAGAATTACATGCTGGATTTAATTTTTAAAAATTAAGTTTAATTTTAAAAATCCCTCAAGTACAATCCCTTGCATTTCTTATGACACTGGCCCACCCCCTTTTCCACTTACACATGTTCTTCATGGTGTTCATATGCAGTTTTCTCATGCACTAGAAATAACTGGTAATATGCTTCAAATTCCTGTAAACAGAGTGCCTTTTTCTACCCCGGTTTCAATGTTTGATTCAACCTGAAGTTGTGAGTCTTCTGAAACCATGGTACTCCATGATTCTTGGTCACATGGCATCCCCTAAATCCTAGTGTTTGAAAAGATGAGCTTTGGCCACAGGGAACAGCTTGGATCATCTGAAAGCACAGAACAAACTTCCAAATACAATTCAGCCAGATCTCCTACTCAGTTCTTGGTCCTAGCTCACTGTTTATCTCTACAGTCCAAGACTGGTTTACTATCTATCTCAATAGAATATCATGGTGTTTGGAAAATGGGCCATTCTCAAACAGAGGCCACTCCCCTAAAATAAGCTCTCTTTGAAAGAAATATATATTTGCAAATATGTATGTTATAGATATAGATATGTTATAGATATGCATATATGTGTGTGTTGTTATGCTGTAAAGTGACAGTAATTGTAAAATGTACTCAGATTTTATGTAAACTAAATACCAGGGGAAAGGTGTACCCTCTTTTCATACCAGTTAATTAGGTAAATTAATTAGGCACTTCTAATAGGTCAAGCTTAGATAATTTCAGTTTCCCTAGCCTTCCTGCCATTAGAGTTAGTCATTTTCCTGCATGGTTATATGTACTTTTGAGCTTTAGCCCCCCCAAGACTGGTTCCAATTTGTTTATGCCCTTCTGCCGGCATTCTGAAAGTATGCATACCTTCCTTTCAAAGAACAGGTTTCTGCTTTTAATGAAAACCGTGACTTGGGTAGAAATAGGCACTCTGTTTACAGGAAAGATTGTTCTTGCCTTTTGAAGATCAGTCCCCCAAGTTAGACTCTTTTCCTCTGACTTTTGAGCAATTTCCCAAGAGCTTCCTGACCAAAGTCTGCTTTTCATCTTCATCAATCTTAAAGGAGAAATGGCACTGTCAAAGCATGGGGGATATCAGTGCCAGATAGTGCTCATCTGGTCAACAAGAATTGGAAGGTAGGAGGGTCCTTGCACAAATTATCATTTTCTTTGCTACTACTGTTATTTTGCAGACCCCCAGAGCATCTACTCTGGCGGTAAAGAAATTGCTGTTTGGATCCACCTGCCCTTGTATTCCCCTTCTTATGCTATAAGGGCTTAATCATAGGATCTATAGATGAAAGTCAGTCAGAAAGTATTTATTAAGCGCTTACAATGTGTCAGGCACTGTTCTAGGTGCTGTGAATCCAAATATAAAAGTGTTAACTGCTCTTAAGGAACTTAGATCCTACAAGCGAAGACTGATAGCACAAATCAGGTGTTGGGGATGAGGGAAAGGAGCTTTGGTCTAGGTAGTCACAGAAATTGTGAGTAAAGCCACAGCGCAGAATATTGCAATGTCCTTTCCAAGGACAATGTCAATATTGAATCAATTACTGTGCCCAGAGTAAATAGTGAAAGGCGTGCTAAGGAGGTTATGCGTGAAGTGGCAGAAGAGATAGCAAAATGTCTACCCTGAATAAGCTGTGGTGTTCTAGTGGATAGCTGGAGGGGATACAGCATTGTTTGGAAATCTGGGATCTGCTAGAAATAGAAGGCTGATGTGAGAACTCCCTCACTCACCTTCCAATCTAGGCAGCGCACTCTGGTCAAGTCCCAAAGCTGAGTGTAGTAATTCCTGCCAAGTAGCAGAGCAGGGAGACAACAGCAGGGAAGAACTACGGAGGTCATCTAATTCACACACCTCATTTCATAGGTGAGGAAACTGAGGGCCAGAGAGGGGACATCATCTACCCAAGTCATAAGGGTAGAGAAAGGAGGGGAAGAAGAATTTATTAAGCCCCTGCTATGTGCCAGGCACTGAGCTGAACACTTTACAAATATCTTGTTTGAGCCTTACAACAATCATGGGAAACTGGTGCTATTATTATCCTCATTGTACAGTTGAGAAAATGGAGGCAGACAGAGGTGTAGTGACTTATCCAGGGTCACAGAGCTGGTAGGTGCCTGAGACTGGATTTGAATTCAGGTCTTCTTAACTCCAGGTCCAGCACTCTATCCACTGCACCACCCAGATGCCTAGCAGAGATAAAACTCAAACCCAGGTTGTCTGATTCCAAATTCAATTTTCTTTTTATAATAGCATACTTCTTCCTAGCCAAAGACCCTGGTTTGGACTTAGTAATGCTAATTCCCATAGGATTTTAGGATTAGTGCTCAACAGGAGCTTAGAGATTTATTTCACAGATGAAGACAACGAGATCCAGAGAAAGGAAGAAACTTGCCCAAGAACTCTGTTTACTTTTTGTAAGCCCTAGCAAAATGTAAGCTCCTGGAGGGCAGGCATTGTTTCATTGTTTATCTTTGCATGTGTAGTACCAGTACTTTGTACATGTTAAGTACCTGAAAAATATTTCCTAAATTATTGAATTCATTTAATTATTAAAGTAGCAGAGCCAGGATTCGATCTTCAGCGCTTATATTCCAAATCAGTGCTTTTTCTACTCTACCACTCTCTACAAGCATGTTGCCTACTCTATACCAAGCACCATGTTAAGTGCTGGAGATGCAAAGACAAAACTGAGACAGTCCTGGCTCTTTAGGAGCTTACAATCCATCAAGTGGTTCATTCCTTTTTTTTGGGGGGGGGAGTTGTTTGTTTCTTTCCCCATCATTCTTCAAATTTTGACTCTTAGAATTACGAGTGAAGATCCTGGCTAATGTGTATTTGTGGATGTGAATCCCAGACACCTCACCCACCTCTCCCCCAGTCCTCTGCAGTAGTGAGGCCTGCTTAGGATAATGTATGATAGGCTTAGAGATCAGTGTGTATGCCTCCAACAGCAAAATTGCTTTAGGAAGCTGTCTGCAATGAACACTAATGTATTCAAAAGCAACTTCTCTTCAAAAGCAGCCAGGTAAGACCTTTTAAAGTAATCATTTGAAAAATAGCCAGGGATTTGCCAAGTACTTTAGGATTTGAGGGTGGGGAGGCACTACTATAAATAGCATAAATAGCAAAGTTATGATTGGGGTCCCAAAAGATCTGGACAGGCTAGAATGATGGGGTCATATTAAAGAAGACTAGATTTAATAGGAATATATGTAAAGTCTTCTGCTTGTTCAGTTAATGTTTTTGAACCCAAGTATAGGATAGGTAAGACATATCTGGTGTAATTCGTGGGAAAAGGACTGGGGCACTATTGTCTATATTTACAGAATCAGTCTGGTACAGAAGAAAGAACCCTGGATTTCAAGTCAGAAGATCTGGGTTGGAGCCCTCGTTCCTGTCCTTGCTATCTCAGAATCTTGACCGAATCTTCCTGTGCCACTCTGAGCTTCAACTTCCTCCTTTAGAAAACGAGAACCTTCAACTGAATGACCTCCAGGCTCTGTCTCAGTTCTAAAGCCTATAATCCCAGAATAGGAAAGAAGCGAGTAGGTCCTTTAGTCTGACCCCCTTTCCAAGGCAGGAATTTTCAGTATGGATTCACAGGCAACTTTATAAACTACAAGGTAGCTCTTACCTAAAATAAAAGAGTTTCCTTCCTCCTTCTGCAACTCAAGGTAGGTGTGTATTCTCTAGCCCCCTCTACAATCCTCCAGATATGTGATGACAGGGATGGTCACAGGCACTGTGCAGTAATTACAAAAAGCTGGGAAGGAACTGACTAGGAATTCTGACACTTGCTCCCTGTGTGACCTTGGAAGCAAGGTCCTCTACCTCCCTTGACCTCAGCTTCATCATCTTTAAAATGGCGGGGAGAGGTTGGGTAAGAGGGCCTCTGGGGTTTCTTCCAGCTCTAAAATTGTGATCCTATGATTTTATTTAATATCAAGGTGGTCTTGGAAAAGTCACTTTCCCTTTTCCGTTTGTACCTCTTTAAAATGAGATAATTGTTTCTATCCTGCTTCCTTCCCCCTCAAAAAGCCTGCGATGTGGTTAGGATCAGAAGAGACAATGGATGAGAAAGGACTTGGTGATCATAAGGGGCGATATATTGGCAGTCAATATTATTATTGTTATTATTATTATTATTATTATTATTATGTGTCCTATAACTATTTCTTCTCTTCTCCAGAGTAAACACACCTAGTTCATTTAAAGGACATTAACGTGTTGAGAACAGGACTTGTTTCATTTTTGTTTTGTATACTCAGCACAGTGTATGAGTTCCTAATAAACATTCATTTTATTGGTGTCTGGCAAAAGGTGCCTCTCCCTGGCCTAGTTTCCCTGCTCTGGACATGCTCTACTTTGCCAATGTTCTTCATAAAATATGGCACCTGGAATGGCCATAAAACTCCAGATGTGGTTGGATGAGGATAGAAGTCAGCAAAGCTGCCACTTTCCTTGATCATAATAATAGTTTGTATTTATTATTAGCACTCTACATACTTGATCTCATATGCTTGGGACACCATGATTCTATTCTTTTAATGCAACTTGAGATCACATTCGTTTTTTTGGCTGCCAGATCACATTCTTGACATACTTGAATTGGAGTCCACTAAGGCCTTCTAGTCTTTTTCACACAAATTATATCAGCTATGCCCTGTACTTGGGCTCAAAATCATTAACCAAACAAGTGTAAGACTTTAAATCTATTCTTATTAAATCTCATCTTATTTAATTTAGCCCATTGTTCTAGCCTGTTCAGATCTTTTGTGACCCCAGTCACAACTTTGTTATTTATGCTATTTATCCTATATTTATGCTATGTTATTTGTGCATGACAGAGATAAGTATATGGATTCTCTTTATATTTACACAACTTTTGGAATCTATAACAGAGGGAAGGATCAGTGAACAAGTAAAAACCACTAAGGAAAAGATGACATGTTTTCTACAAGATAAAATCATTACTAATTATCTTAGAATTTCTGGTAGAACAAATATGCAGGTGGATATATGGGAACTGATTAATATAAGCTATCTATGCTTTCCAAAAAGTCTTTAACAAGAATTTTCATTATAGGTTATGAACAAAAAAATGAGTCATCAAGGGGACTCAGGCCAGGAGTTTTGTCATGGATGGGGAAGTGACTTAAAAACAGCAAACAAAGGGTAGGGATAAACAGTCAGTTCTCCGAAAAGAGAAACATAAACATCAAAGCTCTCCAGGGAGCAAGGCCAGGACCAGGATGATTTTGCATCTTTAGAAAGGTTGTGTAGGAGAGAGGCCACAGTCTTGAGGTTTGTCAAGGACACTAAATTCTTCAGGACAATAAAAGAGTGCTAATAGTATCACACATCGGCTCGTGGCTACTTCCATGAACGCCACTCAAATCCCCCATCTTTCTCCCTCCAATCTCTCCTTTGTACCATGCTCAAGTCATCTTCTAAAGCAAAGTTCAGACTATAGCATTCTCCTGCTACATTGTTGCATAATGGAAAACATCATTAGAGCTTAGAAAGGTACCTTTCCAACTCTAAATACTACAGGCCTATACTTTAATGCCTAGGAACTCACAGAGTAGTTATTATTATTATTAGAGTTATCCACTATATGCCTCATTCCCCTACAAGACTATAAATCCCATGAGAATAGGTATTATCTTTTTAATCTAAATTTTGTATTTTCACCAACCCTGAATGCAGTATCCTGTATTCAGCAAGTGTTTAATAAATATTTGTTGAATGAATGAGTGAATATTGAGAAGCAAAGTGGCATGGTGGAAAGCATATTGTTTTTAGAGTCAGAGGATTTGGGTTTCAATCTTCAGGGTTGCTACTTACTATCTAGGTTGCCACCAAATAAAGGGAAAAACATTTACTGAGCATTTAGAGGGTGCCATGCACTGTGTTAAGCTGTGAGGTACTTAAAAAGGGAATATAGTCCCTGGCTTCAAGAAGCTTACTTTCTAATGGGGGAGGGGGAGAGACAACATAGATAGAGGAGTGATGACCAAGGAGGAATATTTTGTTTTGGAAAGTTAGAAGAGCCATGAGTAGTGAGTAGAGCCATGTGGAGCAGATTAATATAGCTTTTTCCTGGAATAGTGACAGAGTTAATTTGATTAAGCTTCAAGAATGGAAAAAGGGGGAAGGGGGTGAAAGGTAGAGGGGAAGCAGCATGGCAGCTGTCAAGAAAATGGCCTGAGAGTGAAGTGAAGCATGTTTGGAGTGGGGCCTAGGAGTAATAACAACTGAGACAACAACCAATAGGGGGCAGTGATTTCCTGAAAGAGTTAAATCCTGGCAGGCATGGAGGCAAGTTGGTTAACCTTTCTGGCCTTAATTTTCTCCTATGTAAAGTGAGGGGATTAAATTAGGTGATTTCTAGTGTGCTTTCCAATCTAAATCCTATAATTTGTGAATAAAGTTTAAATTCCTTAGCTTGGCATTCAAGTCTTTCCCCAATAGGGAAGACTAATCCTATACTATTTCCTTTCATGTGTTCTATACTCCAACAAAATTGAGAGATTAACCATTACTAGTATATTTCTTGAACTTTCCCGCCACTGTGTCTTTATTCAAGCTATTTCCTATGCCTTGAAGTTCTCTCACACTTACTTTTTCCTCCCATCTCTTGAAATCCCACCAATCCTTGAAGGCCCAATTCAAATGGTAAATGAAGTTTTCCCTGATCTAAATAACACATATTAAATACTTTTCCTTCCTCAAATTTCACATAGCATTTTCTTGAACCTGTTTTATATATGTAGGAAGACCATCAAAATTCTGTGTTGGCCAAAATACAATGCAAAAGTCTGGGAATTTTTAACAATTAGACATAAACAATACAGGGCATTCTGCTGGCTTTTTTTTTTTAGCTTTCTTTCTAGATGGGATGGCTCCTGGCTTTGCCTTTCCAATAAAAGAGCACACATCTTTCCTTATCAAGGAGAGACCTTCTAGCCGCTGCACCTTAACATATGACAGCAGTGAGATACAGATAGAGCTGAAGACGAGGAGTGTAGACAACCAGCAGAGAGAACTCAACAGAGGGCAGAGGCGTGTCATCCAACAGAGTGGAGAGTCAACAACCAGCTGAGAAGAGGAAAGAAAAGCAATATGTCATTGAAGGATATCAGCAGCTCGAAAGCATTTGAAGAGTGAGTTACCCTGGCCATTTGTGTCTCTTATGTGTCTTCCAGAACACATGACTGTGTTCTGGCTATACAGGTTCCTGACCTGCTTTGACCATAATGGTTCCTGACATACGTACTCTGGCCAAAAAAGTTTCTAGTGCAGGCACCTCACAAACATTCCCTGGGAGGGACCTCTTTTTTTTTTGTCATTTTATTTGCCATGCTGCTTGAATTAATGTCTTTTGTTTTGAACTAACTTGTCTTCTGGCTGGCTGATAAAAGTAACCACATCTGTGGGGACCTGTGAGTTTTGATGTTGAGCGAATGATCTTGAAACAAGGACCTTGTACATTATGGGATGCCCCAAGTACTACATATATATCATGTATTATTTTACATCATAGTGATTTTTGCATGAATAATATCCCCTTATTCTGCTGGAAGTTCCTGGATGCTGTGAAGTTTACTGAAGCAACTAGATGGCACAGTGGACAGAGCATTGGGCCTGGAGGCAGGAAGGCCTGAGTTCAAATCTGATCTCATAAATATATTAGCTCTGTGACCCTGGGCAAGTCACTTAACCTCTGTTTGCTTCAGTTTCTTCACCTGTCAAATGGGGATAATAATAACACCTCCTTGCAGGGTTGTTGTGAGAATCAAATAAAATGATAATTGTAAAGCACAGTGCCTAGCACATAGTAACAGCTGTATAAATGGTAGTTATTATTATTAGTGGGGAGTGAGCTGGACTTGGATTCGAACAATCTGAGTGTGAGTCCTGGCTTTGATATTTACTAGCTGTGTGACCTTGGCAAAGTAACTGCACTTGATAGAAGTAAACATAGTTACCCACTGTACATCACAGAATTCTATAGCTTCTTTCTCTGGTATGAGGAGGCAGGGACCATGTTATGAGCAAACTTTTAATCCTCCCAGCATTGAACATAGGGCTCTGCACACTGTAGGTATTTAATAAAGGTAAGTTGGATTGTATTAAACTGATGACTTGTGGTTGAGGGATTTCCAATAGTTAGCAAAAAGGTTGAAAAAATTAGTGCAAATGCATTTAGGGGAAAGTAATCTCAATTTTTCTCTGAGGATGAATCAATCCAGGCACTTTACCATAACCCAGCAAAGATTCTCTGTAGACCATTCTCTGAGGATGCTAGCTCAGGGTGTTATAGTAATAATAACTTCCATTCAGAGAGTGCTTTAAGATTTATAACATGCTTAGCCAAAGAAACAAACAAACAAAAAAAACATTCTGTGTGCCATTAAATTATGAGCTCCTCGAGGGCAAGGGACTGTCTTTTGCCTTTATTTGAATCCTCAGTGCCTAGCACATAGTAGGTACTTAACAAACGCTTGTTGACTGGCTGACTCATGGTCAAAGAGAGACACTTCTCATAGTCTCCCTAGGGAATCAAGAGTCTCTGTTAGCTTCAAGATTCTCTGGTTCTAATCTTTCACTAATACTCTTGTCTATGAATTCATAATGTAATGGTGACCCTAGAGCCTCAAAAACTGAAACAGCAGAGAGAGAGAACAAGGTCTGACAATCTGGACCAAGAGGGAAAGGCTTTGCATATGAGCCTGGGCATGGAATGTATGTCTATCACTCAAGGACCACACTAGTAAAGCAGGAAGAATCTCTGTCATCAGTGGAACCCCTATAAGGAATTTCCTTTTTTTGTTGTTCAGCTATAGTAACTGAACATGAAGTCCATCTACTAAGGTGTGGATGGGCTGAGACCAGCATCAATCAATCAACCAACCAATAAGCATTTATTAAGTGTTAGCTATGTACCAAGTACTATGCCAGGCTATTAAAGTTACAGAGACAAAAACGAGAGTGGGAGAAGTGCTCACACCAATGAAATCATGGACTCCTGAAGTACAGAAATAGGATTTTTGCCACTGTCTCTCCAGAAAATTGAGGTTGTTCCAGAGAAGAAGAGAGAAGAGACTTTCAGTTTAGGCATGAGTCTGCTTCAGCCTGAAAAGATTAAGACTGTGGTAGAAAGGGATCCTGAAATTACAGAATATCAGAATTAGAAAGGACCTCAAAAGGCATTTAGTCCAACTTATACCTGACCATGAATTTCTTCAACAGTGTTACTGATAAAGAGTTATCCATTCATTTGAATACCTCCATGATGGGAAAGTCTTCCAGAGGCAGCACATTCCATTTTGGATTGCTCTCACTGATAGGAAATGTGTCTTTACATGGACACTAAAACTTAGGTTCTACACAACTTCCTTCCATTACCCTTAGTTCTGACTTCTGGAACCAAGCAGAACAAGTTGTATCTGCATAAATGACCTTCAGATACTTGAAGACAACTCTTATGTCCCTCCTGAGTCTTTCTTCTCTGGACTGAAGCTTCTCTTCAACTGAGTAACATCTGGCATGATCTTGAGATCCTTCACCAACTTTATCATCCTTTTCTGGATGGTTTCCAGCTGAATAGTATCCATCTGAAAATGTGGCTCCCAGAACTGAACAAAAGAGTCCAGATATAGTATGACCAAGGTAAACAAAAATAAGATCATCATTTCCCTTATTCTAGATGTCATGATCCTATTAACATGGTCTATAAAATTACAAGGGGCATAAAAAGAACAAACTTGGGTTTGTTCATCAAATTCCAGATACTAGGAGAAGAAGCTCTATTGGAAACTTGAGAGATGGTTTTGGGGGGGAAAGAAAAGGAAGTCCTACGGAAGCTATGGAATATGTTGCTCCCATAAAGTGGTACCAACAGGGGAGAGGTTTAAAAAAAGTTTAGATAAACCTGTGAAAGACATTTCTGAAGACATTGCTCATCAGTTCAAAATATCTTCATTGCCTATTACCCACATGATAAAACCCAAACTGCTATCATAGAATTTGAGGACAGTGCAATTAGGCTGTATCCTACTTTTATACCACCATTTCATACTATTGCACTTCCCACATTTGACAGTCTTGCCAAACTAGACTACCAACAGTCCTCTCAATTTCTCTCCCCTGCTTCTATTCTAACACTATGTATTTGCTCACACAGTGCCTTCTGCCTAGAATGTCTTCATCTTCCCCTTAAAATCTCCACTTTTTAAAATCTTACCCATTCTTCAGTTCTTAGATTAAATGTACCTCTCCTCTCTGTGAAGGCTCCCCTAAAAAATCAACTTTTCACATATCTAGAATTTCTCTCTTCTTTTTAAGATCTCACAATACTTTATACCTATCTTTTGGAAAGAGAACAGGACTTAACTTGAGGAGTTCTTGTTGTTCAGTCATGTCTGACTCTTTGTCACCTCATTTGGGATTTTCTTGGTAAAGATACTAGAGTGGTTTGCCATTTCCTTCTCCAGCTCATTTTACAGGCAAGGAAACTGAGGCAAATAAATGACTAACCCAGGGTCACACAGCCAGTAAGTGTCTGAGGCCAGATTTGAAGATGAGTCTGTCTGACTCCAGGCCTGGTGCTCTATCCATTGAACCACCTATCAAAGATCAAATTCCAGGTCTGGTACCTGCTGTGTATGCACAGATAACTTACTCACCTTTCTGAGTACCTGTTTTCTCATTTGTAAAATGGGGATAATAATACCTCACAGGGAAGTTGTGAGGAAAGAGATTTGGAACCCTTGAAGCACTAAAGAAATGAGAATCGTCGTCATCAATCATCATCGATCATTACAATTTGTATCATAGTAATTTGTGTCCTCCCAACTAGACAGCAAACTCCCTAAGAGCAAGACACAAGGCTGGTTGTCAAATCCTGTAGTTTCCACCTTTCACAACATATTCAACCCTTTCTCTCCAACCACAGAGGTACCACCCTAGTTCAGGCCCTTGTTCCTTCTCATCTGAACTATTTCAACAGCATTTTAATCAGTCCCCCAACCCCATGTCTCTCCTGTTTCTCCACATTACAATCCATCTTCCACTTAGCTGCCAAAGTGATTTTTCTAAGTTGTAGGTCTAATTCTGTCATCCCTCTTTTTGGCAAACACTAGTGTTTCTTTAAATGCCCCCAAAATCAAGTATAACATTGTCTATTTGGCATATAAAGCTCTTTAGAACCTGTCCCTTTCCTCTTTCCCAGTTTCATATACTTGACTCTCCTCTATCCGCTCTATGGTTCAGTTACAATCACCTATATGCTGTTTCTCACAATGTTATACCTCTCTGTATTTGCACTAGCTATCCCCCATATCTAGAATTATCTGCCACCTCTCTTCTGCCTTTTAATTTCCCTGACTTACTTAATATTCAGTTCAAATCCCTGGTCTCCCCCCTCTCCCTAGCTACTACTACCTTCCCCTCTTGGATTACCATCCATCTATTCTGTATTTGTCTTGTATCTACTTAGTTATTCACATGTTATTTTCCCCATTAGAATGTGGACTGCTTGAATTTAGAAACTGTTTTTGCCTTTCTTTGTATCCCCAGGGCTGGTACAAAGGAAGCTCTAAAGAAATGTTTATCGACTGATTGACTTTGTGTCTCCCTTAGCACTGAGCACTGTTCACAATGAGTCCTCAAGAATTCTACAATTCAATTGTGGGATAGTCCCCCAATTGGTGTCCTTCTGCATCTTTCTACTAAGGCAGCCCTGATATCATTCCTATGGCCACGTGCGATGCTTAGCTGAATCTGCAGGTCATACCAAAGCCTTCTATAAACATCTGCAGGAAGCATGTGCTGTGCTTGGGTGCTGACAAGGCATTATCTACCGCAAAGTAAGCAGTTTCTTGATATTTGAGTCATTCTCATTAAACCTCTCCTGGTGGCATCTGCTGACAGTCTGCAAGGTGAAGGTTTCCTGCTTTGAGCCTCCCTCCCATCTCTTTCCTTCCTTCCACTGCCAAACTCTTTAAATTTACCTCCTAAATTTACAATATGTCTCTTTAAACTGACTTCCTAAGCTTGCAATGTAGCAAACTCTTTAAACCTACTTTCTAAACTTGCAATATGACAATTCAGGCTGTCCTCTCCAGGATCACATACAACTTCCTTATTATCCAATAAGATTATCACTCTCCTTTTCCTCTTTCTCAGCATCACAGGATTCAGTGTCAGAAGGTCCCTCGTGGGCCAACTAGGTCCATCCATACCTGAGCAAGGGGTCATCCCTGACAAATGGCCATCCAATCTCTTCTTGAGGAACTCTAAAGAAGAGGAACACACTTCCTCCTGAGGTCATCAGTCCAACTTTGATGCATCATTAATAGGTAAGAAGTGTTTCTTCCCCAATAAGCTTTGATCAGCTTTTTGATTCCCTCTACTCATTCCTTTAACCATTTGGGTCAAGAAGAATTCCATTCCATTCTATTTCATTCCACAAACAAATGTGCTTTGGATATGAAACCAACAACAAAAAATAGTCCCTGTTTTCAAGGAGCTGAGCGAGGTGAGGAGGGGAGATAACATGTACACACATAAGTAAATACAAAATGCAAATTAATTTGGGGAAAACAATAATAATTTATGGGTGTAGGATTAGGAAAGTCCTTATATAGGTGATGGCATGAATCGAGACTTGAATGAGGTTTTGGATTCCAAGAGACAAAGTTGAACGAAGAGCCTTCCAGGCCTACGGTACAGAAGGTCTCATAAGGGAAGTAGCGAAGAGGTCAATTTGTCTACAACAGAGAGCATGTGAGGGGCAGCAGCTATCTCAGGAAATAGTATGAAATAGTCTGAAAAGCTGGGTTGGAGCCATGTTGTGAAGGCTTCTAGTGCCAAAGAGAGGAGTTTGTATTTTATCTTAGAGGGAATAGGGAGTCTTTGGAGCCTCCTTGATTAGGGAGTGATGTGGGGACCAAGCCTAATGCCTCTCTACGTGGCAGCCATGCAAATACTCAGACGCTCTGCTGCATCTGACCTTGTGAGGAGTAGCGGGTATCACAGAAGGGGTGCAGCACTGAGGATCTCAACATCTGGATTCAACTCCCAGCCCTGATGTTTGTAGCTGTTTGACCCTGGGAAAGTCATTTCAACACCATAACTCTTGGTTTCCTTAACCACCGTGAGGCAGGCATCTGTAGACCTATTCTGGCTACTTCACAGCCTTGTGCAGAAGGAGGTCTTTTGTGAACCTTCAAGTGTGAATGTAAATTGAAATTACTCTTCTCGACAGTTCTCTCTTTTCTTGACTTTCTGGTTGTCCTCCTACCTCTCTGGCTTCTCAGTCTTGCTTTTTTCCTTCTCTCCACTTTTAGGAAAGGGATAGGTGCTGGACTTAAGATTTTATCTGAAACTGCCAGGTGAGGAACTCTCTTTACCAATGTAGTTAGGCACCTTCTCTGCCTCTTATAATTTTAAAGAGATGCCTAGAACATTGAGAGTTCAGGGGT